>NC_069501.1:852974585-853089585 GCF_027579735.1 Bombina bombina | reverse complement strand
GCTGCTAACACAAACCATTATGATTTCCAATGGTTGACAGGTTGTAAACATGTCAGTATTCTCAACAAAAAATGTTGCCAGATGGGGGCAGTCTAATACTTTGCAATATTATAACTTTTTCTGTTATATATAAATGTTATTTAAGCTATCCAAAGCACAGATTGGTTGCATAATTCAACATAAATTGTACAAAACCCCCCAGAACTAAACAAAACTAAAATGAGCAAATAGTTTACATATTGGCATTGTGCTCAGTAAAATCAACTGGGTGTATACCCATCAAGGGCTAGATTACAAGGGGAGGGCTAATTTATTGTGCACCCGTAAACTGGAAAATTCACCTATTTACGGGCGTGTGCGATAAATAAATGTACATCTAGCGTTTTTTTTTTTTTAAAATAACTGCAAGAAGCAGTTATGAGGGGTTAAAGTTGGAGGGTGTGGGGTGTTAGACAAAAAACGGCACTGAAAAGTGCCTTTACATTGCGGTCTATGGGGAGCTGTGTGTTGTCTATAAATATACAGTATATGTATATGCTTATATACATATATATTTGTGAATGTGTATATACACATATAAACACAAATATATATGTATTCATTTACATATATATTTAAATTTGCTGCACGACTTACCCCCTTCACTGCGCCATTGGAGCCTATGGAAGTGCGCTCTCGTAAGCACAAAGCTTCTGTTCAATGTGAATCCTGTTAATTATAAGTGGAGCTCAAATATCGCCCTTGCGAAAGCGATATTTTGTTCTCCACTCATAATCTAGTCCTATATGGGTCCTGGGGAGAACACCGCACATTGAGCTGTTGTTCATATCTGAGAGAGCGATTCTCTTTCTGTCTGTATTAGGGAGAACACCACATGTTGAATTATCATTTACTTTGTTCTATAGGTGGTTAAGCGTTTGTTTTGCATTTATTTATATAATGTCTACATATGTTCTTTATTTTTAGGTTTGATTTTTGTCAAGAGGAGGGAAGGAAACGGCCAACTGAAAACCTTGGGCAGGTTTTGTTTGGTGAAAGAATAGAACCCTCTCCCTATAAGGTAAATTACCGTCCATTTGCAAACTACTAGTAAAGCAAGTGTTGTTTAAAAATACTTTTATACATATATTATGTTGCCTAGAAAGATGTACAGTGTATTTTGCAATATAAGACATAAAAAAATAATTTAAATGGGAAATCGGACATATGGACCTGTCAAAAGAGAAATGATTGAATTGGTACTGCATATTTATAGGGGAGATGTTCTTCACAGATAAAGCCCTTCTGTGATCATCTTTTGGGAACCTTTTTTAATTTTTTAAAAGTAAGTAAATCTGTTTCATTGTTCTCTTCCTTTGTTGCTGATAGACTTATGAATATGTATGTGTCTTTCATTTGCAACTGATTTCCAATCCAAATGACCTACTTAAAGGAATATGAAACCCCAATATTTTCTTTTGAGATTCAAGTAGAGCAAATACTTAATAGAAGAAGACTGGGAACTGTTTTTCTTTTGCATTATGTACCGAGTCCACGGATTCATCCTAACTTGTGGGATATTGTCCTTCCTGACAGGAAGTAGCAAAGAGAGCACCACAGCAGAGCTGTCTATATAGCTCCCCCCTTAACTCCACCCCCCAGTCTTTCTCTTTGCTGGCTCTAAGCAGGAAGAGTAAAGAGAAGAGGTGTTAAACTGTTAGTTTTATATTATCTTCAATCAAGTGTTTGTTATTTTTAAATGGTACCGGTGTTGTACTATTTACTCTCAGGCAGGACATAGATGAAGATTTCTGCCTGGAGGATGATGATCTTAGCATTTGTAACTAAGGTCCACTGCTGTTCCCACAGAAGCTGAGGAGTACAGGAAAACTTCAGTGTGAGGAACTGTTTCTTGCTATACAGCAATGAGGTATGTTCAGTCATATTTTCTGCAGAGACTGTGTTAACTCAGAAAGGCTGACAGTGTCCCCATTAGGGGAAGGGTAAGCAGTAATCCTAGTGTTATCAGAGGTTTTTACTAGCTTGCATAAATGGTTAATTTTTTTGTGGGCACTCAGTTTGTTATGTGAATTTGGGACAAACGTTTTTGTGTCTGGGAGTAACGTTTTCTGTTTTATGGGACATTTGCTTGAAGGTTCTTTGGGGTTGTTTATAACCCACATGGCTTTCAGGCAGGGTTTGTTAGTTTTGTGTAGGCCCCAGCAACATCGAGTGAGGTGGGCGGGGCCTACATTTACAAGCAGCAAGCAACTTCTCCTGAGGTCCTGAGAGTCTTCTGAGGGACTAATTGAAGCTTTAAACCCCATATTATTGCTTCCTAAGGGCAGGTTGGGCCACAGCAGAGCGGTGGCAAGGTGCTTTAGGGGTTTTTAACCGGTTTTAGACATATTTCAATCCGTTTTTTTCATAATATTGCTTATTAACTTGTGGTGCAATCCTTCTAAAGCTTAGTGGGTACACTGTTAAAATTTCAGAAAAATTGAAGCAATTTTAACCTGTTTTGCAGTTTGTGTATGCCTTTTTTTCTCTTAAAGGCACAGTACCGTTTTTGCTAATTGTGTTTTTTTCATTAAATAAAGTGTTTTCCAAGCTTGCTTGCTTTATTACTAGTCTGTTAAACATGTCTGACACTGAGGAAACTCATTGTTCAATTTGTTTAGAAGCCATTGTGGAACCCCCTCTTAGAATGTGTCCCACTTGTACTGATATGTCTATAAATTGCAAACAGCATATTTTGACTTATAAAAGTTTGGCATTAGATGATTCTCAGACAGAAGGAAATCAGGTTTTGCCATCTAGTTCTCCCCAAGTGTCACAACCAGTAACGCCCGCACAAGCGACACCAAGTACTTCTAGTGCGTCTAATTCTTTCACCTTGCAAGATATGGCTTCAGTTATGAATACTACCCTCACAGAGGTTTTATCTAAGCTGCCTGGGTTGCAAGGGAAGCGCAGTAGCTCTGGGTTAAGAACAAATGCTGAGCCTTCTGACGCTTTAGTAGCCGTATCCGATATTCCCTCACAATGTTCTGAAGTAGGGATGAGGGATTTGCTGTCTGACGGAGAGATTTCTGATTCAGGAAAGATGTTCTCTCAGACAGATTCAGATATGACGGCATTTAAATTTAAGCTAGAGCACCTCCGCTTATTGCTCAGGGAGGTTTTAGCTACTCTGGATGATTGTGACCCTATTGTAGTTCCAGAGAAATTGTGTTAAATGGACAAATATTTAGAGGTTCCTGTTTACACTGATGTGTTTCCGGTTCCTAAGAGGATTTCGGACATTGTTACTAAGGGAGTGGGATAAACCAGGTATTCCGTTCTCTCCCCCTCCTGTTTTTAAGAAAATGTTTCCCATTTCTGTCAACATTAAAGGGCTCATGGCAGACGGTCCCTAAGGTGGAGGGAGCTATTTCTACCCTGGCTAAGCGTACAACTATACCTATTGAAGACAGTTGTTCTTTCATTGATCCTATGGATAAAAAATTAGAGGGTCTCCTAAAGAAAATTTTTGTTCATCAAGGTTTTCTTCTTCAACCTATAGCATGCATTGTTCCTGTAACCACTGCAGCTGCCTTTTGGTTTGAGGCTCTAGAAGAGGCTCTTCAGATGGAGACCCCACTAGATGATATTTTGGACAGAATTAAGGCTCTTAAGTTGGCTAATTATTTTATTACAGACGCCGCTTTTCATCTTGCTAAATTAGCGGCTAAGAATTCAGGTTCTGCCATTTTAGCGCGTAGAGCGTTATGGCTTAAGTCCTGGTCAGCTGATGTGTCATCTAAATCTAAGCTTTTGTCCATCCCTTTCAAAGGTAAGACCCTATTCAGGCCTGCATTGAAAGAGATCATTTCAGACATTACTGGAGGGAAGGGTCATACCCTCCCTTAGGATAAGTCAAATTAGACAAGGACCAAACAAAATAATTTTCGTTCCTTTCGAAACGTCAAGAGTGGTCCCTCTACCTCTTCCCCTACTGCAAAGCAAGAGGGGAACTTTGCTCAATCCAAGCCAACCTGGAGACCTAATCAGGCTTGGAACAAGGGTAAACAGGCCGAAAAGCCTTCTGCTGCCACTAAGTCAGCATGAAGGGGTAGCCCCCGATCCGGGACCGGATCTAGTAGGGGGCAGACTCTCTTTGTTCAGGCCTGGGCAAGAGACTTTCAGGATTCCTGGGCAGTAGAAATTGTAACCCAGGGATACCTTCTAGATTTCAAGGAGGGAGGTTCCATCTTTCTCAATTGTCTGTAAACCCGACAAAAAGAGAGGCGTTCTTACGCTGTGTAGAAGACCTTTTTTACCATGGGAGTGATCTTCCCAGTTCCAAAAGCAGAACAGGGGCAGGGGTTCTACTTCAATCTGTTTATAGTTCCCAAAAAGGAGGGAACCTTCAGACCAATTGTAGATCTCAAGATCCTAAACCAATTCCTAAGAGTTCCATCTTTCAAGATGGAGACCATTCGGACTATCTTACCATTGATCCAGGAGGGTCAATATATGACCACCGTGGACTTAAAGGATGCGTATCTGCACATTCCTATCCACAAAGATCATCACCAGTTCCTCAGGTTCGCCTTTCTGGACAAGCATTATCAGTTTGTGGCTCTTCCTTTCGGGTTGGCCATGGCGCCGCAAATCTTCACGAAGGTGCTAGGGTCCATTCTGGCGGTTCTAAGGCCACGGGGCATAGCAGTGGCGCCTTATCTAGACGACATTCTAATTCAAGCGTCGTCCTTCCAACTAGCCAAGTCTCACACGGACTTAGTGTTGGCCTTTCTAAGGTCTCACGGGTGGAAAGTGAACGTAAAAAAGATTTCTCTTTCCCCCCTCACAGGAGTTTCATTTCTAGAGACTCTGATAGACTCGGTGGACATGAAAATATTTCTGACGGAGGTCAGGAAATCAAAGATTTTGTCCACCTGCCGAGCTCTTCATTCCATTCCTCGGCCGTCATTGGCTCAGTGTATGGAGGTAATCGGACTAATGGTAGCGGCAATGGAGATAGTTCCGTTTGCTCGCTTGCATCTCAGACCACTGCAATTATGCATGCTCAATCAGTGGAATGGGGATTATGTGGATTTATCTCCTCAGATAAATCTGGATCAAGAGACCAGAGACTCTCTTCTTTGGTGGTTGTCACAGGATCATCTGTCCCAGGGAATGTGTTTCCGCAGGCCAGAATGGGTTATAGTGACGACAGACGCCAGTCTTCTGGGCTGGGGTGCAGTCTGGAATTCCCTGAAAGCTCAGGGTTTGTGGACTCGGGAGGAGGCTCTCCTACCGATAAATATTCTGGAATTAAGAGCGATATTCAATGCTCTCCAGGCATGGCCTCAGCTGGCTTCGGCCAGATTCATCAGGTTTCAGTCGGACAACATCACGACTGTGGCTTATATCAATCATCAGGGCGGAACAAAGAGTTCCTTAGCGATGATAGAGGTCTCAAGGATAATCCAATGGGCAGAGGCTCACTCTTGCCATCTGTCAGCGATCTATATCCCAGGTGTAGAGAACTAGGAGGCAAATTTTCTAAGTCGTCAGACTTTTCA
This sequence comes from Bombina bombina, assembly GCF_027579735.1. Classification (NCBI taxonomy): domain Eukaryota; kingdom Metazoa; phylum Chordata; class Amphibia; order Anura; family Bombinatoridae; genus Bombina; species Bombina bombina. The sequence goes on along the minus strand of NC_069501.1, from coordinate 853,084,036 downwards.
TCCGGGGGAGTGGGAACTCCATCCGGAGGTGTTTGCTCAGCTGGTTCGGCTATGGGGCACACCAGAGTTGGATCTGATGGCGTCTCGTCAGAACGCCAAACTTCCTCGTTACGGCTCCAGGTCAAGGGATCCTCAGGCTGTACTTATAGATGCTCTAGCAGTACCCTGGTTGTTCAACCTGGCTTATGCGTTTCCACCTTTCCCTCTCCTTCCACGTCTGATTGCCAGAATCAAACAGGAGAGAGCATCAGTGATTTTGATAGCGCCAGCGTGGGCACGCAGCACTTGGTATGCAGACCTGGTGGACATGTCATCCCTTCCACCATGGTCTCTGCCATTGAGACAGGACCTTCTGATTCAAGGTCCATTCAAGCATCCAAATCTAATTTCTCTGCAACTGACTGCTTGGAGATTGAACGCTTGATTCTATCAAAGCGGGATTTCTCTGAGTCAGTCATAAATACCTTGATTCAGGCTCGAAAGCCTGTTACCAGGAAAATTTATCATAAGATATGGCGTAAATATCTTTTTTGGTGCGAATCCAAAGGCTTCTCCTGGAGTAAAATCAGGATTCCTAAGATTTTGTCTTTTCTCCAAGAGGGATTGGATAAAGGATTATCGGCTAGTTCCCTAAAGGGACAGATATCTGCTCTGTCTATTTTGTTGCACAAGCGTCTGGCAGATGTTCCAGACGTTCTGGCTTTTTGTCAGGCTTTAGTTAGAATTAAGCCTGTGTTTAAACCTATTGCTCCGCCATGGAGTCTAAATTTTGTTCTTAGAGTTCTTCAGGGGGTTCCGTTTGAACCCATGCATACCATAGATATTAAGCTTTTATCTTGGAAAGTTTTGTTCCTAGTTGCTATCTCTTCAGCTCGAAGAGTTTCTGAACTACCTGCATTACAATGTGACTCTCCTTATCTTGTGTTCCATGCTGATAAGGTGGTTTTGCGTACCAAGCCTGGGTTCCTACCTAAGGTTGTTACTAACAGGAATATCAATCAAGAAATTGTTGTTCCTTCTCTGTGTCCTAATCCTTCTTGTAAGAAGGAACGTCTGTTGCACAACTTGGATGTGGTTCGTGCTTTGAAATTTTATTTGCAGGCAACCAAAGATTTTCGTCAAACATCTTCTTTGTTTGTTGTCTATTCTAGAAAGCGTAGGGGTCAAAAGGCTACGGCGACTTCTCTTTCCTTTTGGCTGAAAAGCATCATCCGTTTGGCTTATGAGACTGCTGGACAACAGCCTCCTGAAAGGATTACAGCTCATTCTACAAAAGCGGTAGCTTCCACATGGGCTTTTTAAAATTATGCTTCTGTTGAACAGATTTGTAAGGCTGCGACTTGGTCGTTGCTTCATACCTTTTCAAAATTTTATAAATTTGATACTTTTGCTTCTTCGGAGGCTATTTTTGGGAGAAAGGTTCTACAAGCAGTGGTGCCTTCCGTTTAGGTTCCTGTCTTGTCCCTCCCTTCATCCGTGTCCTAAAGCTTTGGTATTGGTATCCCACAAGTTAGGATGAATCCGTGGACTCGGTACATCATGCAAAAGAAAACAAAATTTATGCTTACCTGATAAATTTTTTTCTTTTGCGATGTACCGAGTCCACGGTCCGCCCTGTCTATTCAAGACAGATAGTATTTTTTATGTAAACTTCAGTCACCTCTGCACCTTATAGTTTCTCCTTTTCTTCCTTGGCCTTCGGTCGAATGACTGGGGGGTGGAGTTAAGGGGGGAGCTATATAGACAGCTCTGCTGTGGTGCTCTCTTTGCTACTTCCTGTCAGGAAGGACAATATCCCACAAGTTAGGATGAATCCGTGGACTCGGTACATCGCAAAAGAGAGAAATTTATCAGGTAAGCATAAATTTTGTTTTTCTCTTGTTAAGTGTATCCAGTCCACGGATCATCCATTACTTATGGGATATTAACTCCTCCCCAACAGGAAGTGCAAGAGGATTCACCCAGCAGAGCTGCTATATAGCTCCTCCTCTAACTGCCATTACCAGTCATTCTCTTGCACCCAACGAATAGATAGGATGTGTGAGAGGACTGTGGTGATTATACTTAGTTTCATACCTTCAATCAAAAGTTTGTTATTTTATAATAGCACCGGAGTGTGTTATTCCTTCTCTGGTAGAATTTGAAGAAGAATCTACCTGAGTTTTTCTATGATTTTAGCCGGAGTAGTTAAGATCATATTGCTGTTTCTCGGCCATCTGAGGAGAGGTAAACTTCAGATCAGGGGACAGCGGGCAGATTAATCTGCAAAGAGGTATGTAGCAGCTTATTATTTTCTGACAATGGAATTGATGAGAAAATTCTGCCATACCGATATAATGTAAACTCAGCCTTAAATGCAGTAGCAGCAACTGGTATCAGGCTGTCATGTATGTATATTTTACACTTCAGTATTCTGGGGAATGGCACTTCACTGGAATTATACTGTATGCATAAAACTTTAGCCTAATTTGCAGGGACTAGCTTTTTAATAACACTCAATTTATTAATGTTAAACGTTTTTTGCTGGCATGTAAAATCGTTTAATTTTCTGAGGTACTGGGTGAAAAAATGTTTTGGGCACTATTTTTTTCCACTTGGCAGTCGTTTTATTTAATTTATGACAGTTTACTGATCTCTCTCACTGTTATGTTATGTTAGTTATCCTTTGCTAATGGGAGCAATCCTTTGCTAAAATTGTGTTTTTTACAAAGATTTGATGCTATAACTTTTCAGTTTATTAATTTTCAACTGTCATAACTTTTTCTGTGCTTCTTATAGGCACAGTACGTTTTCATATTATAGTAAATTACTTGAAAAGTATTTCCAAGTTGCTAGTTTATTTGCTAGTGTGTTAAACATGTCTGATTCAGAGGAAGATATCTGTGCTATATGTGCTAAAGCCAAAGTGGAGCCCAATAGAAATTTATGTACTAACTGTATTGATGCTACTTTAAATAAAAGTCAATCTGTACAAATTGAACATATTTCACCAAACAACGAGGGGAGAGTTATGCCGACTAACTCGCCTCACGTGTCAGTACCTGCATCTCCCGCTCGGGAGGTGCCTGATATTGTAGCGCCGAGTACATCTGGGCGGCCATTACAAATCACATTACAGGATATGGCTACTGTTATGACTGAAGTTTTGGCTAAATTACCAGAACTAAGAGGTAAGCGTGATCACTCTGGGGTGAGAACAGAGTGCGCTGATAATATTAGGGCCATGTCAGACACTGCGTCACAATTTGCAGAACATGAGGACGGAGAGCTTAATTCTGCGGGTGATGGTTCTGATCCAAACAAACTGGATTCAGATATTTCAAATTTTAAATTTAAGCTGGAAAACCTCCGTGTATTACTAGGGGAGGTGTTAGCAGCTCTGAATGATTGTAACACAGTTGCAATACCAGAGAAAATGTGTAGGTTGGATAAATATTTTGCGGTACCGGCGAGTACTGACGTTTTTCCTATACCTAAGAGACTTACTGAAATTGTTACTAAGGAGTGGGATAGACCCGGTGTGCCGTTCTCACCCCCTCCGATATTTAGAAAGATGTTTCCAATAGACGCCACCACACAGGACTTATGGCAAACGGTCCCTAAGGTGGAGGGAGCAGTTTCTACTTTAGCTAAGCGTACCACTATCCCGGTGGAGGATAGCTGTGCCTTTTCAGATCCAATGGATAAAAACTTAGAGGGTTACCTTAAGAAAATGTTTGTTCAACAAGGTTTTATATTGCAACCTCTTGCATGCATTGCGCCTGTCACGGCTGCAGCAGCATTTTGGTTTGAGTCTCTGGAAGAGACACTTGAATCAGCTCCATTAGATGAGATTACACACAAGCTTAAAGCCCTTAAGTTAGCTAACTCATTTATTTCAGATGCCGTAGTACATTTAACTAAACTTACGGCTAAGAATTCCGGATTCGCCATTCAGGCACGCAGAGCACTGTGGCTAAAATCCTGGTCAGCTGACGTTACTTCTAAATCTAAATTGCTTAATATACCTTTCAAAGGGCAGACCTTATTTGGGCCCGGGTTGAAAGAAATTATCGCTGACATTACAGGAGGTAAAGGCCATGCCCTGCCTCAAGACAGAGCCAAACCTAAGGCTAGACAGTCTAATTTTCATTCCTTTCGTAATTTCAAAGCAGGAGCAGCATCAACTTCCTCTGCACCAAAACAGGAAGGAGCTGTTGCTCGCTACAGACAAGGCTGGAGACCTAACCAGTCCTGGAACAAGGGCAAGCAGGCCAGGAAACCTGCTGCTGCCCCTAAGACAGCATGAATCGAGGGCCCCCGATCCGGGAACGGATCTAGTGGGGGGCAGACTTTCTCTCTTCGCCCAGGCTTGGGCAAGAGATGTCCAGGATCCCTGGGCGTTAGAGATCATATCTCAGGGATACCTTCTAGACTTCAAATTCTCTCCCCCAAGAGGGAGATTTCATCTGTCAAGGTTGTCAACAAACCAAATAAAGAAAGAGGCGTTTATACGCTGCGTACAAGATCTTTTATTAATGGGAGTGATCCATCCGGTTCCGCGGTCGGAACAAGGACAAGGGTTTTACTCAAATCTGTTTGTGGTTCCCAAAAAAGAGGGAACTTTCAGGCCAATCTTGGATTTAAAGATCCTAAACAAATTCCTAAGAGTTCCATCGTTCAAAATGGAAACTATTCGGACAATTTTACCTATGATCCAAAAGTGTCAGTACATGACCACAGTGGATTTAAAGGATGCTTACCTTCACATACCGATTCACAAAGATCATTACCGGTATCTAAGGTTTGCCTTTCTAGACAGGCATTACCAGTTTGTAGCTCTTCCATTCGGATTGGCTACGGCTCCGAGAATCTTCACAAAGGTTCTGGGTGCTCTTCTGGCGGTACTAAGACCGCGAGGAATTGCGGTAGCTCCGTACCTAGACGACATTCTGATACAAGCTTCAAGCTTTCAAACTGCCAAGTCTCATACAGAGTTAGTACTGGAATTTCTAAGGTCGCATGGATGGAAGGTGAACGAAAAGAAGAGTTCTCTCTTTCCACTCACAAGAGTTCCCTTCTTGGGGACTCTTATAGATTCTGTAGAAATGAAGATTTACCTGACAGAAGACAGGTTAACAAAGCTTCAAAATGCATGCCGTGTCCTTCATTCCATTCAACACCCGTCAGTAGCTCAATGCATGGAGGTGATCGGCTTAATGGTAGCAGCAATGGACATAGTACCCTTTGCACGCCTACATCTCAGACCGCTGCAATTGTGCATGCTAAGTCAGTGGAATGGGGATTACTCAGACTTGTCCCCTACTCTGAATCTGGATCAAGAGACCAGAAATTCTCTTCTATGGTGGCTTTCTCGGCCACATCTGTCCAGGGGGATGCCATTCAGCAGGCCGGACTGGACAATTGTAACAACAGACGCCAGCCTACTAGGTTGGGGCGCTGTCTGGAATTCTCTGAAGGCTCAGGGACAATGGAATCAGGAGGAGAGTCTCCTACCAATAAACATTCTGGAATTGAGAGCAGTTCTCAATGCCCTTCTGGCTTGGCCCCAGTTAACAACTCGGGGGTTCATCAGGTTTCAGTCGGACAACATCACGACTGTAGCTTACATCAACCATCAGGGAGGGACAAGAAGCTCCCTAGCAATGATGGAAGTATCAAAGATAATTCGCTGGGCAGAGTCTCACTCTTGCCACCTGTCAGCAATCCACATCCCGGGAGTGGAGAACTGGGAGGCGGATTTCTTAAGTCGTCAGACTTTTCATCCGGGGGAGTGGGAACTTCATCCGGAGGTCTTTGCCCAAATACTTCGACGTTGGGGCAAACCAGAGATAGATCTCATGGCGTCTCGACAGAACGCCAAGCTTCCTCGTTACGGGTCCAGATCCAGGGATCCGGGAGCGGTTCTGATAGATGCTTTGACAGCACCTTGGACCTTCGGGATGGCTTATGTGTTTCCACCCTTCCCGATGCTTCCTCGATTGATTGCCAGAATCAAACAGGAGAGAGCATCAGTGATTCTAATAGCGCCTGCATGGCCACGCAGGACTTGGTATGCAGATCTAGTGGACATGTCATCCTGTCCACCTTGGTCCCTACCTCTGAAACAGGACCTTCTGATCCAGGGTCCCTTCAAACATCAAAATCTAATTTCTCTGAAGCTGACTGCTTGGAAATTGAACGCTTGATTTTATCAAAACGTGGTTTTTCTGAGTCAGTTATTGATACCTTAATACAGGCTAGGAAGCCTGTTACCAGAAAGATTTACCATAAGATATGGCGCAAATACTTATATTGGTGCGAATCCAAGAGTTACTCATGGAGTAAGGTTAGGATTCCGAGGATATTGTCTTTTCTACAAGAAGGTTTAGAAAAGGGTTTATCCGCTAGTTCCTTAAAGGGACAGATTTCAGCTCTGTCCATTCTTTTACACAAACGTCTGTCAGAAGTTCCGGACGTTCAAGCTTTTTGTCAGGCTTTAGCTAGGATCAAGCCTGTGTTTAAAACTGTTGCTCCACCATGGAGTTTGAACTTAGTTCTTAATGTTTTACAGGGGGTTCCGTTTGTACCCCTTCATTCCATTGATATCAAGTTGTTATCTTGGAAAGTTCTGTTTTTAATGGCGATTTCCTCGGCTCGAAGAGTCTCTGAGTTATCTGCCTTACATTGTGATTCTCCTTATCTGATTTTTCATTCAGACAAGGTAGTTCTGCGTACTAAACCTGGGTTCCTACCTAAGGTGGTCACTAACAGGAATATCAATCAAGAGATTGTGGTTCCATCTTTGTGTCCTAATCCTTCTTCGAAAAAGGAACGTCTGCTACACAATCTAGATGTAGTCCGTGCCCTGAAATTTTATCTACAGGCAACTAAGGATTTTCGACAAACGTCTTCCCTGTTTGTCGTTTATTCTGGTCAGAGGAGAGGTCAAAAAGCTTCGGCTACCTCTCTCTCCTTTTGGCTTCGTAGCATAATACGGTTAGCCTATGAGACTGCTGGACAGCAGCCTCCTGAAAGAATTACAGCACATTCTACTAGAGCTGTGGCTTCCACTTGGGCCTTTAAGAATGAGGCTTCTGTTGAACAGATTTGCAAGGCTGCAACTTGGTCTTCTCTTCATACTTTTTCCAAATTTTACAAATTTGACACTTTTGCTTCTTCGGAGGCTGTTTTTGGGAGAAAGGTTCTTCAGGCAGTGGTTCCTTCCGTATAAAGAGCCTGCCTGTCCCTCCCGTCATCCGTGTACTTTAGCTTTGGTATTGGTATCCCATAAGTAATGGATGATCCGTGGACTGGATACACTTAACAAGAGAAAACATAATTTATGCTTACCTGATAAATTTATTTCTCTTGTAGTGTATCCAGTCCACGGCCCGCCCTGTCACTTTAAGGCAGGTAATTTTTCCATTAAACTACAGTCACCACTGCACCCTATGGTTTTCCTTTCTCTGCATGTTTTCGGTCGAATGACTGGTAATGGCAGTTAGAGGAGGAGCTATATAGCAGCTCTGCTGGGTGAATCCTCTTGCACTTCCTGTTGGGGAGGAGTTAATATCCCATAAGTAATGGATGATCCGTGGACTGGATACACTACAAGAGAAATAAATTTATCAGGTAAGCATAAATTATGTTTTTTTAATCAAATTTGTTTTATTCCGATTGTATTCTTTGTTTAAGAGATACCTAGCAGAGTGTCTGAGGCACTACATGACAGAAAAAAGTGCTGCCATCTAGTGTTCTTGCAACATTGCTGCCATATAGTGCTCCAGACATGTGAATGCTCCTGAGCTTACGTTCTTGCTTTTCAACAAATATACTAAGAGAATGATGAAACTTTGCTCATAGAAGTACGTTTTAAAATTGTTCATAATTCAGACACAGCATGCAATTTTAAAGGAAGTTTTGGGTTTCATGTCTCTTTTAATTTGTGCTTTGTGTTAGTGAATGCAATTAGCATTATGTCCATTGTAAATAAAATTCAGCTGTTCCCTCAGTGGGTTATCCCTATCGGACAAGCATTTTCACTAAATATACAATTTGTAATTTAATGGAACATGAAACCCGAATTTTTTCTTTTCTGATTTAAAAAGAGCAGGCAAACAACTTTGTTTTACTTCTATTATTATTATTTACTATTATTTACTTCTGTTATCTAATTTCCTTAATTCTCTTGATATCCTGTGTTCCTCTCCTCCGTTGCTATCCCCTGAACCCCCTTGGCATGTAAGCCTATGAGTTCAGCTGTTTGTAGATCACCTTCTTAAGATCTGACTACAACAGTGCAACTCTTGGCAGGGCCCTCTACCCATTTGATCCCTATGAATGTTTTGTTGTACCCCGCATTTGTTTATAGTGCTGCGGAATCTGTTGGCACTCTACAAATAACCGATGATAATAGCATATCTAAATAGGCTCAGTAGCTGCTCATTGGTGGCTGCTCATAGATGTCTCGTGTGAGTGGCTCACCCATGTGCATTGCTTTTTCTTCAACAAAGGATATCTAAAGAATGAAGCAAATAGAAGTAAATTGGAATGTTTAAAATTGTATTCTCTATCTGAATCATGAAAGAAAAACTTTGGGTTTCATGTCCTTTTAAAAGTTTTGAAATGGAATGTTTATATTTTATTTAAAAAGTGTGTTTATATATTCATGTTTGAATAGAGACCCTTGGAATAATTTTGTTATTACACTATTCACACTATAATCACTGCTTATTGTGTTTTGTGGGAAGAAAAATGAACAAAGCTTTTATAAGTATTTGCAGTTTGTGTGTAAGGATGTGGTGGACATTCATAATAAAATAGTAATGCAGTTATGAATTATATCGGTAATTGTCTGTCAACATGAAAAATATAATCTTAGAAATGTTTTTTATTTCACTATATATTAATGTTCCATCGCAGTTTGACAAATTCCAGGAGATAAGATGGCTCCTAGAATTGCTGTTCCTCTATTTTATTTCTATATAAATTTATCAGCATCCAACTTATACATCAGTTATATGATGATGCTTTATTTATTGATTTCATGAGTGTAGATGTATTTTTCTGCAGTTTAAGTTTAAAGAAGAGAAGAAATGTGTTCCAGTTTGTACAAAGAAATATAGTACCTCGGATACAAGCAGTAAACAGAAATTGGACTTTTTGAAAAAAAGTATGCTCCTGAACTATCAACATCATTGGTAAGTTAACTATTTATAATTTTAGTAATTAATTGTTTATCTTTTATGTAAGTTGTCGCTATCTGTGTACTTGAAGATACAAAACAATCTTTCAAGCTCCATTGTTGTCATTGACTAATATCAAGAAACCAGGAGGCTCAAGTGGTTCTCATACAATATTTGTATTAGAAGAATATTTTCTTTTTTATGACACGATGAGTCCACGGATCATCTTAATTACTAATGGGATATTCACTTCCTGGTCAGCAGGAGGCGGCAAAGAGCACCACAGCAGAGCTGTTAAATAGCTCCTCCCTTCCCTCCCACTCCGGTCATTCTCTTTGCCTAAGTTAGTGATAGGAAGTGATAAAATGAGGTGTTAGTATAGATTCTTCAATCAAGAGTTAATTATTTTTAAAGTAGTACAATATTGTGCTGCTTTGTTCTAGGGTGTAGCCGTAGTCCATATCAGTCTCTTCAGTAGAGCTTTGGTGGCTTTAGAGCAATGGGAACTTGTGGGACATAATTCTCACTGCGCCTCCCATGTTTTCCTGCTGCCCCTTTCCCTTCAGTCTGAGGTAATCATTTACTCAGCATTTTATTCTCCTCAGGTCAATGTGAGGGAGAGGACCTCTCAAGCCTGAGAGCTGCCTGCTGCCAGGCAGAAGCTAAGGTAAGTGCTACTTTAAATTTCTGGGGTACATTGAAACAATAAGGAGACTCAGAAAAAAGTAAGCACACTCTGAACATAAGGGACACTAAAGGGAAGGTGGCTCTTTATGTTGAGGACATTACAATCTTTCCTGGAGGGAGAGTATATTTTGGCAGCGTTACTTGGCAGGCACTGGGGCTGGAGTAAGGCTGGCGTTATGGCTCTGGTGGTTTCACACTGTTCTCTAACTATGACGAGCGGCTAGTTTCGGCATAGATTAACGCCCACGATGGGCGGTGCTTCCTGTTTGCGCGCCACTTTAGTTGCGCTTCAGTTCTGAGAGAGCGACATTAGGAAGAATTTGTCCGGTCTGTTCTAGAGTCGCATGGTGAAGCAGGGCATGCGTTGCTAGTACAGAAATGGTATTTCCTTTTCAGCAGCGCTAAATGGATTGTCTGGAGCTGATAAAAGGGGGAAATTGGCTGACCTTCAGTCAGGTAGGAGCACTTCAGCTGAGGTGCAGAGGTGTAATTTTTTATTTAATCGTTGTTTGCTAAGCTGAACGGTTTGCAGTGAAAAAGGAACTGTTTTGAATTTAAAGAGACAGTAACGGTTTTTCTATTTAATATTTGCAAATACATTTAAAAAAAATGTATTTGCTATTTGGCCAATTGTGATCAAGCATGGGCCATGGGGACTTGCAAGATGTCACTTGCTCCTTATGTTTTGACGCCAATGTGGAACCACCAATCCCTTTCTGTCCCTCATCTATTGAGAGGACTTTGAATATAGGGAAAAGATTTTTTTAGAGCCAAACTCCTCTAAGGCGGATGTTGTCCAAGAGTCTAATGATTAGGGTCAATATATGCCGCAGCTTTCTCCCCAAGCGTCCTAAATTTTACCGCCCTCACAAGCAGTGCCCTGTGCTACCGTTATAGTCCATTCTGGGGTTTCTTTAAAAGACATAGCTTTTCTCATGTCTTCTGCTATTTCTGATGCTTTGTCTGCTTTTCCAATGTTGTGCAGGGCAAACGTAAGAGGAAAGTCAGACATTAAGTAAGCAAGGTTTCTGGGTACTGCCGTAGCATCTGAAGGGGAAATTTCAGATTCAGAGAGTCTATTACCTCTGAAGGACTCTGAGGTGGTATCTTTCAGGTCTAAACTAGAACACCTTTGTATGTTACTCAGGGAGGTTTTAGTTACCTTGGACGACAGTGACTCCACAGTTGTTATTGTCACTAAGAAGTCTAGTAAACTGGACAGATATTTCGAGGTTCCTTTCTACACAGATGTATTTCCAGTTCCTCAAAGAGCTACTGAGATCATTGCTAAGTAATAGGAGAGACCGGGCATACCTCTTTCTCCCTCTCCTATTTTTAAGAAGATGTTTCCAATAACCGTCTCTATCAAAGAGGCTTGGCAAACAGTTCCTAAGGTGGAAGGGGCCGTTTCCACCTTTAGCTAAGGGAACTACTATTCCCATAGAGGATAGTTGTGCTTTCAAAAATCCTATGGATAAGAAGTTGGAGGGTTTACTCAAGAAGATATATGTACACCAGGGTCTGCAATGGCAACCAGCTGTGTGCATTGCCACCGTCACTAGTGCGGCGGCATATTGGTTTGATGAACTGTCTGAGGCCCTCAGGACAGAAACTTCTTTGGATGAGATCCAAGATAGGATAAAAGCTCTTAAACTAGCTAATGCCTTTGTTTCGGACGCTTCCCTTCAAGTTATCATGCTGGGAGCTAAGGTCTCAAGTTACTCTATCCTAGCTCGCAGAGCCTTATGGTTAAAACCATGGTCTGCCGATGTGTCATCTAAGTCTAAGCTTCTAGCTATTCCTTACAATGGGAAGACCTTGTTTGGACCTGACCTGAAGGAAATTATCTCTGATATCACAGGAGGTAAGGGTCATCTTCTCCCTCAAGATAAGACAAACAAACATAAAGGACGACAGAGTCATTTTCGTTCCTTTCGAAATTTCAAGGGAAATTCTTCCTCTTCCTCCTCTAAGAAGGAACAATCTAAGCCTGCATGGAGACCCAACCAGTCTTGGAATAAGGGAAAGCAATCCAAGAAGCTTGCTAGTGAATCCAAGACAGCATGAAGGGCATACACCCGATCCGGACCGGATCTGGTAGGGGGCAGACTTTCCTCCTTCATTCAAGCTTGGGTTCGGGATGTTCAGGATCCCTGGGCAATAGAAATAGTGTCTTAGGGATACAAACTGGAGTTCAAAAGTTTTCCTCCCAGAGGCAGATTTCTACTTTCAAGATTATCTGTAGACCAGACAAAGAGAGAGGTGTTCTTACACTGCGTAGGAGACTTCTCCGCCCTGGGAGTGATTGTTCCCGTTCCAGTTCAGGATCTGGGTCTGGGGTTATATTCCAATCTGTTTGTGGTTCCCAAAAAAGAGGGAACCTTCAGACCAATTTTAGACCTCAAGAATATAAACAAATTTCTCAGGGTACCGTCCTTCAAGATGAAAACTATTTGTTCCATTCTCCCATTGATCCAAGAGGGTCAGTTTATGACAACAGTGGATTTAAAGGACGCGTACCTACATGTTCCCATTCACAGAGATCATCACAAGTTCTTAAGGTTTGCCTTTCTGAACAAACACTTCCAGTTTGTGGCTCTTCCTTTCGGTCTTGCCACAGCCCCCAGAATTTTCACAAAGGTTCTGGGATCTCTGTTGGCGGTGCTTCAATCACGCGGCATTGCAGTGGCGCCCTATCTGGACGACATCCTAGTCCAGACGCCATCCTTTCAACTAGCAAGATCCCACACGGACTTGGTGTTGTCCTTCCTACGATCTCACGGGTGGAAGGTAAATTTGGAAAAGAGTTCCTTAGTTCCAAATACAAGGGTAAATTTCTTAGGAACCGTAATAGACTCCCTGTCTATGAAGATTTTTCTGACAGAAGTCAGGAAATTAAAGATTATCGATACTTGTCTAGTCCTTCAGTCCACTCCTCGGCCATCAGTGGCTCAGTGCATGGAGTTAATCGGGCTGATGGTGGCGACAATGGACATCATCCCGTTTGCTCGCTTCCATCTCAGACCTCTGCAGTTAAGCAGGCTCAGGCAATGGAACGGAGATTATGCGGAATTGTCTCCTCCATTACTACTGGAGCAGGAGACAAGGGATTTTCTCCAATGGTGGTTGTCTCTGGATTATCTCTCTCAGGGAACTTGCTTTCGCAGACCATCTTGGGTGATTGTGACAACAGACTCCAGCCTTCTAGGGTGAGGGGCAGTCTGGGGCTCCCTAAAAGCTCAGGGAGTTTGGACTCGGTCAGAGTCTGTTCTTCCTATAAACATTCTGGAACTGAGAGCGATTGTCAATTCTCTCCTGGCCTGGCCCCAGTTAGCCACGGTCCGGTTTATCTGGTTCCAGACGGACAACATAACTTCTGTGTCTTACATCAATCATCAGAGAGGAACAAGGATTTCCTTAGCGATGACCGAAGTAACCAAAATAATCCAGTGGGCAGAAGCCCTTTCTTGCTGTCTGTCGGCGATCCACATCCCAGGGGTAGACAATTGGGAGGCGGATTTCTTGAGCAGACAGACCTTTCATCCGGGGGAGTGGGAACTCCATCCGGAAGTTTTCTCCAACTTCATTCACAAGTGGGGTCAGCTGGAATTGGATCTCATGGCATCTGAACAGAATGCCAAGATACGGGTCGAGGTCCAGGGACCCCCAGGCGGAACTGATAGATGCTCTGGCAGTCCCTTGGACCTTCAGTCTAGCATACCTATTTCCTCCGTTTGCTCTTCTTCCTCGAGTGAGGGCCTCCGTTATCCTCATAGCACCGGGCTGGCATAGCGGGATTTGGTATGCAGATCTGGTGGAGATGACATCTCTGCCACCTTGGAGACTTCCGTTGAGGAAGGACCTTCTGATTCAGGGGCCCTTCCTTCACCCAAATCTAGTTTCTCTGAAGCTGACTGCTTGGAGATTGAATGCTTAATTTTATCCAAGCGGGGATTTTCTGACTCGGTCATAGAGACCATGATTCAGGCTTGTAAGCCTGTAATTAGAAGGATTTATCATAGGATTTGGTGTAAATATCTCTATTGGTGTGAATCCAAGGGCTACTCATGGAGTAGAGTTAGGGTTCCTAGAATTTTGTCTTTTCTTAAAGAGGGTTTGGGGAAAGGTTTATCGACAAGTTCCCTAAAGGGTCAAATCTCGGCCTTATCTATTTTGTTACACAAATGTCTGGCGGATGTCCCAGATGTACAATCATTTTGTCAGGCCTTGGTCAGGATCAGGCTTGTGTTCAAACCAGTTACTCCTCCATGGAGTCTTAATTTAGTTCTCAAAGTTCTTCAAGGGGCTCCGTTTGAGCCTATGCATTCCTTAGATATTAAGTTGTTATCTTGGAAATTTTTATTTCTTGTTGCTATTTCTTCTGCTCGTAGAGTGTCAGAGCTCTCGGCATTGCAGTATGATTCTCCTTATCTTATTTTCCATTCAGATAAGGTAGTTTTACGTACTAAATTAGGATTTCTTCCCAAGGTTGTTTCTGATCGTAACATTAATCAGGAGATTGTTGTTCCTTCTTTGTGTCCTAATCCTTCTTCTCAGAAAGAACGACTTCTGCACAATATGGACTTGGTCCGTGCTTTAAAGTTTTACCTGCAGGCGACTAAGAACTTTCATCAGTCTAATTTGTTTGTGGTTTTCTCAGGAAAACGTAAGGAACAGATAGCTACGGCTACTTCTCTTTCTTTTTGGCTGAAGAGTATCATACGTTTTGCATACGAGACTGCTGGACAGCAGCTTCCCGAGAGTGTTACGCTCATTCCACGAGGGCTGTTGCTTCCTCATGGGCATTCAGAAATGAAGCTTCTGTTGAACAGATTTGCAAGGCTGCAACTTGGTCCTCTCTTCACACTTTTTCAAAGTTCTACAAATTTGACACTTTTGCCTCGGCTGAGGCCACTTTTGGGAGACAGGTTCTTCAAGCAGTGGTGCCTTCCGTTTAGGTTCCCTGTCTTGTCCCTCCCTTATCATCTGTGTACTCTAGCTTGGGTATTGAATCCCATTAGTAATTAAGATGATCCGTGGACTCATTGTGTCATAAAAAAAAGAAAATCTATGCTTTCCTGATAAATTTATTTATTTTTTGACACGATAAATCCACAGCCCGCCCTGTTCTTGACAGACATGTTGTTGGTGATTATAAACTTCAGTCACCTCTGCACCTTGGTTTTTCCTTTCTTTCCTTAACTTTGGTCGAATGACTGGAGTGGGAGGGAAGGGAGTAGCTATTTAACAGCTCTGCTGTGGTGCTCTTTGCCGCCTCCTGCTGACCAGGAGGTGAATATCCCATTAGTAATTAAGATGATCCGTGGGCTCATCGTGTCAAAAAAGAAATAAATTTATCAGGTAAGCATAAATTTTCTTTTTTTGTGCATCTGCCAGGTTCTCAGTTACAATCAGACTTCATAGGTAAATGGTACTAGAAGAAGTATTCCAGAAGATACCTGCAGTTATTATATTTCTGAAGTCTCTTGAAACCAATGGCTTAAGTAACGTGGGTTTTATATATAAAAGGTATACAGTTTACCTTTTATATGAATTATTCCTGCATAATAGTTTACTGTAAGGATTAAAGTGATAGTAGGTATTATTCTTCACAAGAAAAGGGCTCAACTCTGTGCGTTGCCTTGATGTAGTATGTAGAAATGAGTTTTTGTCATTTTTATTAAATCTTATGTTTTATGCTATAGACTTCTGCCCCCCCTTTTCCCCCTCCATCTGCATCACGGTTATTGTGAAGCCTTACCGGATGTTCAATAGACTTACCAAAGGTGTGCTTTCAAACTTTTAATCCAGGATGCACAGTTTATCCAGTGTAGGTAAACATTTAACTGCCTTGGTGAATATGGTTTACTGTTAACTAGTAGGGCAGCCAGAGAACATTTCACAGTTGTTCCTCAGAATAAAAAAAATACATTTTAGTTTATTTCCAAGTGACATCCAACCTCTAACTTACCAATGCTAACTAATAATGCTTGTTGTAGTCCCAGGGGTATCTTGATTCATGCTCTGCAATACTTATCTAGCTCCAGATAAACTTTTTATCACTATAACTATCTGATTCACTGTTTACAAAGCTGGTCTACTCATTGCAGAAGAACTGTGCTTGTGTCATTCGTTTGCAATTGAGAAGGGTAGACCAGCTTTCTGTTTCTCTGGACCAGAACCACATCTCAAGTAACTAAGCTACATTACCCACAGAAGAAAGGAATCACTAATGGGGCTGATGACCAAATAAAATGAAGTAATACATTTATGACAAAACATTTTTGAATGTAAAACAAACAAACTGAGTTTATCTCACCTAGATTATATATAATGCAAACTTTTAGGAATGTTTTCTTTAGCTTTACTTAGTGAGGGAAAAGTGCATATTTTCTTCATAAATGGAGTCCACAGCTGCATTCATTACTTTAGGGAATTCAGAACCTGGCCACCAGGAGGAGGCAAAGACACCCCAGCCGTATGCTTAAATACTCCTCCCACTTCCCTCATCCCCCAGTCATTCTATGCCTTTCGTCCCAAAAGGTTAGCAGAGAAATGTCCGAAATTTACGTTTTGTCTCTTATGGAGGGCAGTACTCTTCGGCATGGGGCTGGAGTTTTAAGTAATCCTGTCATCCTCTCAGTGAGAGCTTGGATGAAAGTTAGAGTCTGGAGATGCAGGGAGAGTCTTTCTGCAAAACCATCCCGACTCATTTGTAACCGCTCCATAAGCAATCTGCGTTGACGAGTTTCGGCGGCCTGCTTTCTTCTCTCAAGTCCGTGGCAGAGAAGAGGCTACTATCTGTCACACTTGAAGGGCCGTGTTCCTATTCCACGGGGTAGATACTGGTAAGATCGTTTAATTTTACTTTCGCATGATTGGTTTGTATTACAAATGTTTTCCCGAGAGGATACCACCTTGCGGGACCAACTAGAGTCTCCGTGAGGCTCCTTTTAGTATCTTGGAATCAAGGGTTAATATCTCCTAAGGGGGGGGTTATATGAACATGTTTTTTTTTAATCATGTTTATGTGATTCGACCTGCTTATGTGTAGTGTTACTTAGGCTCATGGTTTTGTGGAACATAACGGCCTTGGAAGTGACGCTGCCTTTGCGGTTGGGCGTGCTTTTCATGGACTGTACGGCCTACCTTGTGACCGCGAATGGTCACGTTTTTGACTCTCCAGTTCCGCATTCCTGACATGGGCGAGGAATTCTGGTCCGCTGGTGACTGGTGCATAGGAAGTGGTGAGTGCCCCATTCATTGTGGGTGTAAGGGGCTGTTTAAGATTTGTTTTAAAAATTTGGTCCATTTTTTGTATTCATATCCCAGCTATGGAGGATTCTGATGTTGAGATTGAAGTGGTCTCTGATTCAGATTCTACTTATTGTAGTGAATATGAATCGGCCCAGATGACACATGAAAGTCAGTTATGTTCCATATGCCGTGCTAGAGTGCTCAATTCCTCGGGATCGGGGAATCTAGGGGCCGCTGAGCCATCCGCCTCTGGGGGTGCTGTCCCTTGAGTGACGATTTCCCTACCACTTACTGTTGCTACACGTGCAGGTGACCCAGATTATGCTTATCCCTCCCTGGATGGGGGTTTGTTCCCTCCGGAGGTTGCGGCACGTTTCCATAATCAAATCCTGATGGCGATGGCGCATCTGCAGCTTCCAGATGTCTGCTTAAGGTTATGTTCGTGTCAAGTCAATCCGGCCCCCCAGGCTTGGGGTGGCCCGCTCAGTTCTCTGGGGGAGCGACTGTTCCTGAGGCTCCGGTGGAAGTGTGCTGTGCTTTTCGTTATAGGCTGGCACGCCTTTGTGTTCTGTTACGGCATGTTTTGGCGTTGTTGGATGATCCCATCCTTTAATGGATATAGGGGTTCTCGGTCTTCTTCGAATAGCTCACAGAATTAAATATAAGGGGATGAAGTAATCTTCTTATAGTCTGGTTATGAGTATCCTTTCCAATCTGAGCTGGGATGAGCAGGGTTTCGTTAGGCTGGTCCTGCAGGTGTGTCTGTTCCTTTTAGGTGAAAACCTACAGGTTGCCTTTTCTTTTATTCAATCCGGTTAGGATGACTTTTATTTGATTTTAAAAGCTCATATTTGGTTTCATATTCCTTCGGGAGTTTTCCTTCTGGAATCGATACTCGCGATTTCTTGATCGCACTGTTTACTTTTACAGAAGTTGTTCAGAGGACACGTTTACTCCTATTTGTTGTCTGTTGTTTATTTCTCCCTCCCTGGGGGTGAATATTGCATCCTTAACAGTAATGGCTAGGATCAGACTGGTTCTGACCGGGTTCAACACCTTCAGACATGTGGCGCCTGTTCTGCCTGGCTGTTCTGCCTGGCGCTGAGTGATGCTTTATTATTTGTGTTTTTCTTAGCTTGTTTTTACAAGTGTCAGCTAAGCATTCTGAGAGGACCTGAGGGTCCGTGGGGCATAAGGATAAGGGACTGGTTCAGTCCTCAGCAGCCTTTGAGCTGGTCGTTTGGGACTCGGAGTTCTAGTGCGTCAAACTCCGGTTTTACGATATTGTTGGGATTTGAGTGTTTCCTTCCCCGCGGGGGTTGAAGATTTGTAGGTTTTAGGGCCTCATTGCTGCCGTTATGAGCGATCATGCCCTTCTAGGGCTATTGGAATTGTCCTTTTTGAACTTTTTCCTTTTTGAGGACTCTTCTATTGGGTTGAGATCTTTGGACTTTGTCCGTTTCTCCTTAGAGGTTGACCTTGCGGTCTTTTCCTACTCTGAGGGTTAGTCTTTCCTTATTAGGAATGATAGGCTATCTGGTCTCCTTATCCTGGCTCCGTCTAGGGGCTGTTTCCAGGGTTTGGGATGCTATGCATTCTTTTTCCTTGGGTGTAGTTCTGTTTTGTACTCTAAGGAAATTATGGTGACTAGCCTTTGTTACCTCGCTCTTCGGGTGACTTCGTCCCCGATGTTTCCCCTTGGTCCTAGAAGTTGGGGGTTCGCCTGTTGGGCTTAGAATCTTAGCGGCTCTATTGTGCCCTTTCTCCTTTGGAGTTGGAACTTTTTGTAAGGGGTGTTCTCTTCCCGTAGGGTTGGGATTTATGTTTAGACCAATTTTCTGGGTTATTCTTACCCTTGTGTAGTCGTTTTTTTTTTTTTTTTTTTTTTATTTAGACAGGGTATGGTGTTCCCTGGGGTATTGTTTGTCTAAACAATTCTGGGGCTCTGGCCTTCGTTTGTCTGGATCTTCTGGGCCAAAGCAGCTGGTCTGATTGGTGGTTAGCCCCATGGTTCGCTAGCTGGATCTCGCTGTTGTGTGTGGGAACTTTTTCTTCATGGCCTTATCTGGTATTTTTCTAGATT
Organism: Bombina bombina; assembly: GCF_027579735.1. Classification (NCBI taxonomy): domain Eukaryota; kingdom Metazoa; phylum Chordata; class Amphibia; order Anura; family Bombinatoridae; genus Bombina; species Bombina bombina. The sequence goes on along the minus strand of NC_069501.1, from coordinate 853,064,842 downwards.
TATTTGATCCTGTGGCTGGTTCGGGAGCTCCAGTTCTCCAGGGAACATAGGCTATAACTTATGCTCTCGCCAGTTTAGCTACTAGCAGCTTGGCCAGGAGAGCTGTGTATTTAAGCTCCCTATGGCCTGCCATGTTCTGGAACGGTATGTACTTCCCTTCTTGGGGGGTTTTCCTTTTCGTAGTCCTCAGTGGCGCCTGGATGGTTTTCAGTTGGCTCACTTTAGGGCTTTGGTTTTTGTGAGTGTGTACGCTTTTTATTTGTCTGTGCCCTTCCTTTGGGGGGGTTGTTTTGCCTTTCTTAAAGAGATGGGGTTTCCCTCTCTCTGGAGGGTGGTGGTCCTGTCCTGTGGGCAGGTGGTTGTTACAGGTGGTTTATCCCGTAAGGAGAGCGGTCCGCTTTTCTTGGATTGTTTTGTTCCGTCTGTGGTCTCAGTCGCCATGTTAAAGCATAGGGCTCTTCTGCCTTTTTAGGCCTACCTCTATGAGGTTCTCATTGGGAGTACCTGTTGTAGGTGTTGTATTGAGACTGACGTATAGTGTTTGGTTTCGGCCTATCTTTATGGGGTCCTTTTTAGGAGTACCTGTTTGTTGGTACTTTTGGATGGCACCTGAGCTCTGTTGGGGTGACTGAGGCCATCCCATTATGCCCTTTTATCTGGGGGCCGGTTGTTGGTGTACTTCATGTTCCCCTGTCCTTCAGACCTGCCTGTGACTTGGGCTGGTCCGGTGTTCTGTGTACTCACTACTTAGTGGATGTTAGCAGTCCGTCGGTTGGTGTTGGTTATCTATCTTTGGATGCTTTTTCCTTGCCTGCAAGTATTTTATTTCAGAGTCATCCTGGTACGACTGCAGCATGTGGTGTTCGGAGGTTGCTCTCTGGGTTTGATGCACGTGTTGACTGCGAATATTTCGATATTCAGAGTTCCTGGCGACTTGGGGCTCCGGTTTCAGTTGGTTTTTTTCAGGGCGGTTGCTCTGTTGTTTTTTTTTTTGGAGATCTTTCTTTTTTTTCTGATTCCCGGTCCCACCCTTGGGGTTCTGTACAGTTTGGGGTTTGGGCATTGCCTTCCCTTGTTTTCAGGATCCCTTAGGGTTTCTGTGAGCTTGGCTCGCTTATTGTGGTTTTCCATTTTTTATTTGGATCTTCTTGCACCCTGTTTAGGGTTTTCCAGGAATCCTTGTTTGTTCCTCCATGTCCTCTCACTTTTGGGAGTTTTTGGTTCTCGTTCCCCTTTCTCTTTTAGGGGGGTACGGTTGTGGACCAACCTTGGGGCGATGGGTCCCCTCGAGGAGTGTTGGCTCAATTGAGGCTGTCTTCTGAGGTTTCTAGCAAGGCTGTGGTCTATCTGCAAGTCAGTGTCCTTGGGGCCTATTTTCCTTTTCAATGTTTTCTTGGCCTCTGACAAAGCAGGATTTTTGTTGGGTTGTGGTTTCAGGCTTGGTGCCTTCAGAATGGGCCGCCTGTTGTACCCTCCCGTTTTAGAATTCAGTGTCCTCTATAGCTTGGGTATCGTTTTCCCAAAAGTAATGAATGCAGCTGTGGATAATTTTCTTTTCTTCAGATGTAAAGAGACCACAGCTCCCCACCCTTGTTTTTATGTAGGGCGGCTGTAATTTTATTCTTCTGTGGGAGGGGAGGAGTATTTAATCCTTTGGCTGGGTTGTCTTTGCCGCCTTCTGGTGGCCAGGTTCTGAATTCCCAAAAGTAATGAATGAAGCTGTGGACTCTCTCCATCTGAAGTAAAGAAAATTATCAGGTAAGCATAATTTATGTTTTTATTTATTTGAGCTATCTTGCTAAACAAGTAGGCTTTATCCAAGTGATAAAGTGAGATGCAAATGGACCAACTATAAAGATACTTGCAAGATGCATCATTATTTATGGAAACAAAATATTTTGATAAAATGTATGTCTTATTCTTAACTTAGTGCTTTTGCTGACATGGTTCTAAAAACTGTCTGTTGCTGTTACTGTTTTGAGTAATCTCCTACATGGTCACTGAGGACCTTTTTCCCCAAAGATTTCTACTGTACATAGAGATATGATTCCTAATATATTTATATTTTTTTTTTTTTGTAGGATTGTTGATAATATGCCAGTTACATGGTGCTATGATGTTGAAGATGGACAGAAATTTTGTAATCCAGGTTTTCCCATTGGATGTTATGTCACTCAAGATGGTCATCCTAAAGATGCATGTGTGATAAATGTAAGCCATTCGTTTAAGGGAACAAATGAACTTTTGTATTGCAAAAGATCTGTATATGGAATTGATGGTTTCAAAAGCATTTAATAGTCATGTTTATTCTATGTGGATTGCTTTATATGAAATTTACTCCTTGAAACCATTGTTTCTCTTTTTTATGTGGATAATTGGGGTCAGATATAAACACGCTCCTATACTGCTCAAGCAATTACTGTATAGCAGTCAACATTAGGGTTCTAATGTCTGCTGGATGTGGGCAGTTTAAAAAAACTAGAGTTGTATAACTATTTTTTGTGAAGAATTAAAGGGACATTTTAAACTGCTGTGCACAACTACAAAAGAATAGTAACTACTCACTATGTTGTTGAATTTCATCCTGTTCCTGTACCACCTCCTTTTTTTTAAAATTTTAAATCAGTTTTCCATTTTTAATAGCTTAAAGTAAATGTAAAGTTTCATCAATTAGTGCCCGGTTTTTAAAAATACTATGGAAAACAGGGGCACTTTAATTGATGAAACTTTACATTGCACCATATTTGTAAAAATACCTCTGTCTTGAAAGCCGCTCCAGCTCTTCGCCAGCCCGTCGCAAGCCTCTTCCTATGTCAGCAATGACAATACCGGCATCCTCCAATCACGGCTCCCCCCCCCCCCGGGGGAAGCATTTCCTAAATCGGCACGGTGATTAGAGAAAGGCCAGAATCAATATTTCTGACATCATCAGCGATCCGGCTTTCAAGACGAAGAGGTAAGTATTTCTACAAATACGGTGCAAAGTAGAGTTTCATCAATGAAAGTGCCCCTGTTTTTAATAGTATTTTTAAAAACCAGGCACTACTTGATGAAACTTTTACATTCACTTTAAAGGTTCCAGATTCTTAAGCTCCGCCTCTTTGTACTGGGCACTGCCATCTTGGAGCTCAAATATTCTCAGAGTCTGTGACAGAAGCTGTGCACACACACCGATAAGTGCGATAATGTCAATTTTTACAGCTGTATCATTTGCTTGGAGTTAGTGTGCATGATACATCATGTGAGCTTTACATTTATTACACTGTTTTACAGTACAGAAAATTATATTTAAAAAAAAATACTCAACAATAATATATAGCAATGCAACCACTGCAAAAAAATTAAAATGTATGGCTCCTGCTTTGTATCATGCACCCTAACCTGAAGCACATTTTAACAGTTTTCAAAAAGTTGACAGCCTTATTAATATGTAAATGAAAACTTCTCCTGTGACTGGTTTGGAAAATACTTGAGCTCCAAGATGGTGGTGGTGTCCAGTATGAAGAGGAGGAGATTTAGTATCCGGCACCTTCAAGCTATTAAAACAGGAAAACTGATTTGAAAAGAGCTGCAGGAACAGGATGAAATTAAATAACAAAGTAAGTAGTTAGTATTATTTTGTAGTTGTGATCAGCTGTTTTATGTACCTTTTTGTTTAAACTCACCTTTTAAAGGGACAGTAAACTTAAAAGATAATGTTACATAATTCTGCACATAGTGATGAATTATGTAATATTCCTAGCAACAGCTTTAAAAATCAAAAAGATTTTAGCCCCCAAAGTTTACTTACCTCCTTTCCTCTATGCACAGAACATTGGAATGTGAAATATTTACAGTAAATACACAGTATAACACTTTATTAAATATGAATATTGCATAAATAGTATTTTACATGTTTTCAGCTACTTAACTGCAAAGGGCTCCAATGCACTTGTATATTGCAGTGCGATCTGCTCGTGTAAACGATCACTAAGCTGGAACAAGTGTCAGCTCTTGGTGATTTACATAAACAGGAGGAAAGGTCATGAAAAGCAGAAATCTTCTGCACAAAGTATATGCAGTGTGAGCGCTTCCTCCTTCCTCTCTCCCCCTCCTGGAACATGTCAGTAATTTACAATGATAATAGTGCCTGAAGCCGTGCACTGCAAACTGCTTTGCTTAGAACATAAAACTTGTGGGCATTTTGAAAAAAAAATAAAACTCTTGGGGGAGTTAAAAACAGAAGCACAGTATATAAAGCATTCTATTTAAATCCTTCTGCATAATGTGTATTACATACATAGATTGGGAAATGAAAAATATTTATACTCTGACTGACAAATAAATATGTGTCTTCAGACACTACAACTCAGAAGCTGCAGGCAGATTTGATTCCTTTAAGCACTGTATATGTAACAGACAATATGCTGTGTGTGTGTCACGTGACTGCATCATGACCATTTGACTACTGTGCCCCTGTAATTACAATATGGCAGCTTACATAGGAGAATCAAGCACTGGATCAGTGCTGTCTTCTTCAACAGTTTGGGGTAAGAGGAACTGATAAAATAGACAGCATTGATTAGTTTTTTTTTCATTAATAAAAAAAAAAAGTTTGAGCAATTTTCATCAGATGTTTAATGTCCCTTTAAAGTCCTTTGCAGTCCCTTTTCTTTTTTAAGACACGATGAGTCCACGGATCATCTTAATTACTAATGGGATATTCACCTCCTGGTCACCAGAAGTCGGCAAAGAGCACCACAGCAAAGCTGTTAAATAGCTCCTCCCTTCCCTCCCACTCCAGTCATTCTCTTTGCCAACGTTAGTGATAGGAAGTGGTAAAGTGAGGTATTAGAAAAAGATTCTTCAATCAAGAGTTAATTATTTTTAAAGTAGTACAAGATTGTGCTGCTTTGTTCTAGGGTGTAGCCGTAGTCCATATCAGTCTCTTCAGTAGAGCTTTGGTGGCTTTAGAGCAATGGGAACTTGTGGGACATAATTCTCACTGCGCCTCCCATATTCTGATGCTGCCCTTACCTTGAAAACCTGAGGGATATTTACTCAGGACTTTCGTTTATTTACAGGGCCATGGGAGGGAGAGGACCTCCTAAACCTGAGAACTGTCTTGCTGCCAGGCAGAAGATTAGGTAAGTGCTGACTTTATTTCTGGGGGTAGAAAACTCAGAATAAGTTTGGGCACTTTAGTTTCTATATACAGACCTCATGGTAGTTATGGGCTCCTTGTTAAGGGGTTACAGAGAGAGATTCTCTTAGTGTATTAGGAGTTACTATGGCAGTAGGGATGCAGGCACTGGGGCTTATTGTGAATTTCCTCTCCCGGCTGCTCTCATGACTAATAGTAGCTGACCTGGAGATTACATATGAGCAACCTTGAGCTGAAATGCAGAGTGCAAACTCAATGTGGTGATTCACTATTAACATTTAACAGACAAAGTGCTGTAATGCATGCTAACTCAGTGTGAGGGTGCTTCACTGTTAGATTTACAAATGGACTAAGCAACTACCTAAGCTGAGTCTGCTCAGTCTGTTATTTCCTCTGTGGCTCAACTTAATGATAATAGGAATGGCGACCGGGAGATGACTATTGAAACGCCCACAAGGGGCGGAGCTTGTGTGTGTGCTGTAATGCAGGGTGCAAGCTCAGTGTGAGGGGCTTCACTATTAGATTACCAAACGGTGTAAGCAAATACCCAATTTAAGAGACTGCTCAGTCCGTTATTTCTCCCGGGAGCTCAACTTAATAACTTTATAATGGCGACCGGGAGATGACTGTGAGCTTATATGGCACCAATTTAGTTGCGCAGTCCTCTACTATGCTTCCGGTTATCGGAAGGAACTGGGTATTTTAGTTATAGTGTTTTCAGTTTAGACGACAGCTTCTTCTTCCTAGTACTTCCGGTTATCGGAAGGACCTGTGAATTAATGTCAGTTTTTTTGCGCTTAAAGGACAGCGCTTCAGCTGAGTCAAAATTTTGAGCAGAAGGGCTGACAGACACTTCAACTTGATTAAGCTGAGGTGTAGAGGGGGTGTGCAATGCTTATCTGCCTATTGTTTCCTATTCAGCCACTTCTGCCAACCACAATAAAGAACGTTTTAAAATGTTAAGTATTTTATTTGATTATTCATCCATTTGTGAATCCCAAGAGACCCTACAAAGTGTTTTCCTTATGTTTTGGTACATTGTGGCAATACTAATCCCTTTCTTTGTTCATTATGTTGTAAAGAGGACTTTACTAAAGGGATAAAGAATTTTTTTCCTCAAGTGTCCAATTTTTTTTATAGCCCACACATGCAGTGCCCTTCGTTTCCTCGCAAGCTCCATTTGGAGTTGCTTTGCAAAACATTGCTCTTATAATGTCATTGGCGATATCTGTTACATTGTATGCCTTTCCCATGCTAAGCAGGGCATACGCTTGATGAAGTGTATTTAATTCTGAACGTTTCTTCCCTAAAGCCTGAAGGAGGGAGATACTTCGAGGGCATATGGGGGAAAGATCTCAGACTCAGTCTGGGTATCTCCTTTATCTGTCACTGAAGTGGTTTCTTTCAGTTTAAACGTACACACCTCCGTTTGCTACCTAAGGAGGTTCTGACGTTTCTGATCTACTAAGACATAATTTGTGTAGTCAATCTTAATCAGTATAATAAAACTAAACAAATGTTGTGGGTACCAGAAAAAGGACAGGGTACTCCTCTTTTTCTCCATATTCTAACTTGAATGGACGCTTCCTACGTCGGACTCTGAGGAGTCTTAGTGGACGATTCCCTAGGGGGTAAAAGAAAGTAGTACTCTAAGGTTTTCAATGATTACCTACAGTGATAGTCTCACTAGTGTGCAAGCATAAAGGATTAAGGTGTTGTCTATTTCTATTAGACAGACACTCCTCTCAAAAATATCCAGGACTGGATAGGGGCATTGAAGTTATCCATCTTCTTTTCTACAGATGTTTGCCTTCTGCGGGAATTTAGATCATACTTACGTTAAAGGGAAACTGAACCTATTTTTTTTCTTTCATCATTCAGATAGAGCAGCAATTTTAAGCAACTTTGTAATTTACTCCTATTATCACATTTTGTTTGTTGTCTTGCTATCTTTATTTGAAAAAAAGGCATCTAAGCTATTTGTTTGGTTCAGTACCATGGAAAGCACTTGTTCATTGGTGGATACATTTATCCACCAATCGGCAAGAACAACCCAGGTTGTTCACCAAAAATGGGCCGGCATCTAAACATACATTTTTGCATTTCAAATAGAGATACCAAGAGAATGACGAAAAATTGATAATAGGAGTAAATTAGAAAAAATTGCATGCTCTATCTGAATCATGAAAGAGAAAATTTGGGTTCAGTGTCCCTTTAATGACCCGCAGTGCATTAGGGTTAAGATCCTGATTGCGGATGTCTTATTTAAGTCTAAAATTCTAGTGATCCTTACAAGGGTAAGACCTTGTTTGGGCTGGAGTTGTCGGTGATATCTATGATATTTTGGATATATAAAGCGGATATCAGAGTAATCTTCTTTCCTTTCAAATTTCAGGGAAATCCTTCTACTCCCTCTTCCAAGCGGGAGGGCTCACCTTCGATCTGAGACAGGATCTTGTGGGGGGCAGATTGTCCTTCTTTGTTCAAACAAGAAGTTTAAGATTTTTTCCTCCCAGGGGCAGGTTCTGCCTTCAAGATCTTCGGCAGGCCAGAGAGAAGGAGAGGCGTTTTTTATTCTTGTATGGATCTTCTCCGACCTGGGGGTGATAGTTTCTGTTCCACGACAGGAACGAGGTCTGGTCATTACAAGTGCCTAAGGTTTGCCTTTCTAGTCAAACTTTTCCTATTTGGGGACCTTCCCTTCGGTCTTGCTACAGCTCCCAGAATTTTTTTCAAAGGTTTTGGGGTTACTGTTGATAGTGCTTTGGGTACAAGGCATTGCTGTGGCGCCCTATAGGGACGATAACCTGCTCCAGGCGCCATTCTTTCAACAAGCGAAATTCCTTACGGCAACGTTGTCTTCCTTCCTGCGATCACTTGGTTGGAAGGTGTATTTGGAGAAGAGCCGTTTAATTCTAAAAAGGTCTATCTTTTTAGGATCATTGTAGTTTTTCTGACAGAAGTCAGGAAACAAAGAATTTCGGCTTTGGTCTAGCTCTGCAGTCCACTCCTTGACCATCAGTGGAGACCGCAATGTACATCAACCGGTTTGGTCGGGTTTACCTCATACTTCTGCAGTTTATCATGTTCAGAGTTGTGACAACAATCGCCAGCCTGTTAGAATGGGGGCTGGGTATCTCTAAAAGCTCAGGGGTTTGGACTTAGTCAGATTCTTTTCTTCCTATAAACATTCTAGAGCTGAGAGTATCTTCAATACTCTTCTGACCTGGCCCCATTGAGACTCGGTCCAGTTTATCTGGTTCCAAGTGGACATTTACATCAATCGTCTGGGAGGAACGAGGTGTTACTTAGCAATGACAGAGATAACCAAAATAATTCAGTGGGGGAAGATCCACACTCGCTGTCTGACGCCGGTCCTCATCCCAGGAGTGGTCTATGGGGAGGCGTCCTTTTTGAATGGGCAGACTTTTCATCCCTCTTGGTAGAGTACCAGGTTTTCTTGGTACGAGTCAAGGTCCAGGGTTCTTCAGGCGGTACTGATAGATGTCCTGGCGGCATCTTAGATTTTCATATGTACCTGTTTGTTTTTCTCTATCGGGTCGTTGCTCAAATAGGGCAGGAGAGGGCCTAGGTGAAGAGGGTTTGGAAAAATCCCTTTTTACTCCTGCCTGGCCTTGCAGGATTTGGTATACAGATTCAACAGAAATGTCTTCTCTGCCACCCTGGAGTCTTCCGTTGGGGAAGGACCTTCTAATGCAGAGGCCCCTTCTTTCTCCAACATAGGTGTGTCCGGTCCACGGCGTCATCCTTACTTGTGGGATATTCTCTTCCCCAACAGGAAATGGCAAAGAGCCCAGCAAAGCTGGTCACATGATCCCTCCTAGGCTCCGCCTTCCCCAGTCATTCTCTTTGCCGTTGCACAGGCAACATCTCCACGGAGATGGCTCAGAGTTTTTTGGTGTTTAAATGTAGTTTTTATTCTTCTATCAAGAGTTTGTTATTTTAAAATAGTGCTGGTATGTACTATTTACTCTGAAACAGAAAAGAGATGAAGATTTCTGTTTGTAAGAGGAAAATGATTTTAGCAACCGTTACTAAAATCGATGGCTGTTTCCACACAGGACTGTTGAGAGGAATTAACTTCAGTTGGGGGAAACAGTGAGCAGACTTTGGCTGCTTGAGGTATGACACATTTCTAACAAGACTTGGTAATGCTGGAAGCTGTCATTTTCCCTATGGGATCCGGTAAGCCATTTTCTTAATTTTCAATATAAGAATAAAAGGGCTTCACAAGGGCTTTAAAGACTGGTAGACATTTTTCTGGGCCAAAACAATTACTTTATAAGCATATTTAATGGTTTATAACTTTGGAGAGTTATTTTAATCTTGGGAATTTTGTTAAAAAAAACGGCAGGCACTGTATTGGACACCTTTTTCACTGGGGGCCTTTTTCTAGTCATAGGCAGAGCCTCATTTTCGCGCCACTAATGCGCAGTTGTTTTTGAGAAGCAAGGCATGCAGATGCATGTGTGAGGAGCTCAGGTCCACTGAAAAAGCTTATTGAAGGCGTCATTTGGTATCGTATTCCCCTCTGGGCTTGGTTGGGTCTCAGCAAAGCAGATACCAGGGACTGTATAGGGGTTAAATGTAAAAACGGCTCCGGTTCCGTTATTTTAAGAGTTAAAGCTTTCAAATTTGGTGTGCAATACTTTTAAGGCTTTATGACACTGTGTGGTGAAATTTTGGTGAATTTTGAACATTTCCTTCATACTTTTGCGTATATTCAGTAAAAAAGTGTGTTCAGTTTAAAATTTAAAGAGACAGTAACGGTTTTATTTTAAAACGTTTTTTGAGCTTTGTTATCAAGTTTATGCCTATTAACATGTCTGAATTATCAGATAGACGATGTTCTGTATGTTCGGAAGCCAAGGTTCCTCTCCATTTAAATATATGTGATGAATGTGACAAACAAAGTAGGGACAATGATGCCTCTGATAGTAATGTTGCCCAAAATGATTCCTTAAGTGAGGGGAGTAAGCATGGTACTGCATCATCTCCTTCTATGTCTACACCAGTCTTGCCCACTCAGGAGGTCCCTAGTGCATCTAGTGCGCCAATCCTCCTTACTATGCAACAATTAACGGCTGTAATGGATAATTCTATTAAAAACATTTTAGCTAAAATGCCCACTTATCAGCGAAAGCGCGACTGCTCTGTTTTAGATACTGAAGAGCATGAGGACGCTGATGATAATGGTTCTGTCATGCCCTTACACCAGTCTGAAGGGGCTAGGGAGGTTTTGTCTGAGGGAGAAATTTCAGATTCAGGAAAAATTTCTCAACAAGCTGAACCTGACGTTATTACATTTAAATTTAAATTGGAACATCTCCGCGCTCTGCTTAAGGAGGTGTTATCTACTCTGGATGATTGTGACAATTTGGTCATTCCAGAGAAATTATGTAAGATGGACAGGTTCCTAGAGGTCCCGGTGCCCCCCGAAGCTTTTCCTATACCCAAGCGGGTGGCGGACATTGTAAATAAAGAATGGGAAAGGCCCGGCATACCTTTTGTCCCTCCCCCTATATTTAAGAAATTATTTCCTATGGTCGACCCCAGGAAGGACTTATGGCAGACAGTCCCCAAGGTCGAGGGGGCGGTTTCTACTCTAAACAAACGCACCACTATCCCTATAGAAGATAGTTGTGCTTTCAAAGATCCTATGGATAAAAAATTAGAGGGTTTGCTTAAAAAGATGTTTGTTCAGCAAGGTTACCTTCTACAACCAATTTCATGCATTGTTCCTGTCACTACAGCAGCGTGTTTCTGGTTCGAGGAACTAGAAAAGTCGCTCAATCAAGCATCCTCTTATGAGGAGGTTATGGACAGAGTTCAAGCACTTAAGTTGGCTAACTCTTTTACCTTAGACGCCACTTTGCAATTAGCTAGATTAGCGGCGAAAAATTCAGGCTTTGCTATTGTGGCGCGCAGAGCGCTTTGGCTGAAGTCTTGGTCAGCGGATGTGTCCTCCAAGAACAGATTGCTTAACATCCCTTTCAAGGGGAAAACGCTGTTTGGCCCTGACTTGAAAGAGATTATTTCAGACATCACTGGGGGAAAGGGCCACGCCCTTCCTCAGGATAGGTCTTTTAAGGCTAAAAATAAAACAAATTTTCGTCCCTTTCGCAGAAACGGACCAGCCTCAAATTCTACATCCTCTAAGCAAGAGGGTAATTCTTCTCAAACCAAGCCAGCCTGGAGACCGATGCAAGGCTGGAACAAAGGTAAGCAGGCCAAGAAGCCCGCTACCGCTACCAAGACAGCATGAGATGCTGGCCCCCGATCCGGGACCGGATCTGGTGGGGGGCAGACTCTCTCTCTTCGCTCAGGCTTGGGCAAGAGATGTTCAGGATCCTTGGGCGCTAGAAATAGTTTCTCAAGGTTATCTCCTGGAATTCAAGGAACTACCCCCAAGGGGAAGGTTCCACAGGTCTCAATTGTCTTCAGACCAAATAAAAAGACAGGCATTCTTACATTGTGTAGAAGACCTGTTAAAAATGGGAGTGATTCATCCTGTTCCATTAGGAGAACAAGGGATGGGGTTTTACTCCAATCTGTTCATAGTTCCCAAAAAAGAGGGAACATTCAGGCCAATTTTGGATCTCAAGATCCTAAACAAATTTCTCAAGGTCCCATCGTTCAAGATGGAAACCATTCGGACAATTCTTCCTACCATCCAGGAAGGTCAATTCATGACCACGGTGGATTTAAAGGATGCGTATCTACATATTCCTATCCACAAGGAACATCATCGGTTCCTAAGATTCGCCTTTCTGGACAAGCATTACCAGTTTGTGGCACTTCCATTCGGACTAGCCACTGCTCCAAGAATTTTCACAAAGGTACTAGGGTCCCTTCTAGCGGTGCTAAGGCCAAGGGGCATTGCAGTAGTACCCTACTTGGACGACATACTGATTCAAGCGTCGTCTCTGCCACAAGCAAAGGCTCATACGGACATTGTCCTAGCCTTTCTCAGATCTCACGGGTGGAAAGTGAACGTAGAAAAAAGTTCTCTATTCCCGTCAACAAGAGTTCCTTTCTTGGGAACAATAATAGACTCCTTGGAAATGAAGATTTTTCTGACAGAAGCCAGAAAATCAAAACTTCTAAGCTCTTGTCAAGTACTTCATTCTGTTCTTCTTCCTTCCATAGCGCAGTGCATGGAAGTAATAGGTTTGATGGTTGCGGCAATGGACATAGTTCCTTTTGCGCGAATTCATCTAAGACCATTACAACTGTGCATGCTCACACAGTGGAATGGGGATTATACAGATTTGTCCCCGACGATCCAAGTAGATCAGAGGACCAGAGATTCACTCCGTTGGTGGCTGACCCTGGACAACCTGTCCCAAGGGATGAGCTTCAGAAGACCAGAGTGGGTCATTGTAACGACCGACGCCAGCCTGGTGGGCTGGGGCGCGGTCTGGAAACACCTGAAGGCTCAGGGTCTATGGTCTCGGGAAGAATCTCTTCTCCCGATAAACATTCTGGAACTGAGAGCGATATTCAATGCTCTCAAGGCTTGGCCTCAACTAGCAAAGGCCAAATTCATAAGATTTCAATCAGACAACATGACGACTGTTGCATATATCAACCATCAGGTGGGAACAAGGAGTTCCCTGGCGATGGAAGAAGTGACCAAAGTAATTCACTGGGCGGAGCTTCACTCCTGCCACTTGTCTGCTATCCACATCCCAGGAGTGGAAAATTGGGAAGCGGATTTTCTGAGTCAGACTTTTCATCCGGGGGAGTGGGAACTCCATCCGGAAATCTTTGCCCAAATAACTCAATTATGGGGCATTCCAGACATGGATCTGATGGCGTCTCGTCAGAACTTCAAGGTTCCTTGCTACGGGTCCAGATCCAGGGATCCCAAGGCGACTCTAGTAGATGCACTAGTAGCGCCCTGGACCTTCAACCTAGCTTATGTGTTCCCACCGTTTCCTCTCATTCCCAGGCTGGTAGCCAGGATCAATCAGGAGAGGGCTTCGGTGATCTTGATAGCTCCTGCGTGGCCACGCAGAACTTGGTATGCAGACCTGGTGAATATGTCACCGGCTCCACCATGGAAGCTACCTTTGAGACGGGACCTTCTTGTTCAAGGTCCGTTCGAACATCCGTATCTGGCATCACTCCAACTGACTGCTTGGAGATTGAACGCTTGATTTTATCAAAGCGTGGGTTCTCAGATTCTGTCATTGATACTCTTATTCAGGCTAGAAAGCCTGTAACTAGAAAAATTTACCATAAAGTATGGAAGAAATATATCTGTTGGTGCGAATCGAAAGGATTCCCATGGAACAGGGTAAAAATTCCTAAGATTCTGTCCTTTCTACAAGAGGGTTTGGAGAAAGGATTATCTGCAAGTTCTTTGAAGGGACAGATTTCTGCTTTATCTGTTTTACTTCACAAGAAGCTGGCGGCTGTGCCAGATGTTCAGGCTTTTGTTCAGGCTCTGGTTAGAATCAAGCCTGTTTACAAACCTTTGACTCCTCCTTGGAGTCTCAATTTAGTTCTTTCAGTTCTTCAAGGGGTTCCGTTTGAACCCTTACATTCCGTAGATATTAAGTTATTATCTTGGAAAGTTTTGTTTTTGGTTGCAATTTCTTCTGCTAGAAGAGTTTCAGAGTTTTCTGCTCTGCAGTGTTCTCCTCCTTATCTGGTGTTCCATGCAGATAAGGTGGTTTTGCGTACTAAACCTGGTTTTCTTCCGAAAGTTGTTTCTAACAAAAATATTAACCAGGAGATAGTTGTGCCTTCTTTGTGTCCGAATCCAGTTTCAAAGAAGGAACGTTTGTTGCACAATTTGGATGTAGTTCGTGCTCTAAAATTCTATTTAGAGGCTACAAGGGATTTCAGACAAACATCTTCCTTGTTTGTTGTTTGTTCTGGTAAAAGGGGAGGTCAAAAAGCAACTTCTACCTCTCTCTCTTTTTGGCTTAAAAGCATCATCAGATTGGCTTATGAGACTGCCGGACGGCAGCCTCCTGAAAGAATCACAGCTCATTCCACTAGGGCTGTGGCTTCCACATGGGCCTTCAAGAACGAGGCTTCTGTTGATCAGATATGTAAGGCAGCGACTTGGTCTTCACTGCACACTTTTGCCAAATTTTACAAATTTGATACTTTTGCTTCTTCTGAGGCTATTTTTGGGAGAAAGGTTTTGCAAACCGTGGTGCCTTCCATCTAGGTGACCTGATTTGCTCCCTCCCATCATCAGTGTCCTAAAGCTTTGGTATTGGTTCCCACAAGTAAGGATGACGCCGTGGACCGGACACACCTATGTTGGAGAAAACAGAATTTCTTTCATGTAATTAGCAAGAGTCCATGAGCTAGTGACGTATGGGATATACATTCCTACCAGGAGGGGCAAAGTTTCCCAAACCTCAAAATGCCTATAAATACACCCCTCACCACACCCACAATTCAGTTTTACAAACTTTGCCTCCGATGGAGGTGGTGAAGTAAGTTTGTGCTAGATTCTACGTTGATATGCGCTCCGCAGCAAGTTGGAGCCCGGTTTTCCTCTCAGCGTGCAGTGAATGTCAGAGGGATGTGAGGAGAGTATTGCCTATTTGAATGCAGTGATCTCCTTCTACGGGGTCTATTTCATAGGTTCTCTGTTATCGGTCGTAGAGATTCATCTCTTACCTCCCTTTTCAGATCGACGATATACTCTTATATATATATATATATACCATTACCTCTACTGATTCTCGTTTCAGTACTGGTTTGGCTATCTACTATATGTAGATGAGTGTCCTGGGGTAAGTAAGTCTTATTTTCTGTGACACTCCTAGCTATGGTTGGGCACTTTGTTTATAAAGTTCTAAATATATGTATTCAAACATTTATTTGCCTTGACTCAGAATGTTCAACTTTCCTTATTTTCAGACAGTCAGTTTCATATTTGGGATAATGCATTTTAATTTAACATTTTTTCTTACCTTAAAATTTGACTTTTTCCCTGTGGGCTGTTAGGCTCGCAGGGGCTGAAAATGCTTCTTTTTATTGCGTCATTTTTGGCGCTGACTTTTTTTGGCGCAAAAATTCTATTTCCGTTTCCGGCGTCATACGTGTCGCCGGAAGTTGCGTCATTTTTTGACGTTATTTTGCGCCAAAAATGTCGGCGTTCCGGATGTGGCGTCATTTTTGGCGCCAAAAAGCATTTAGGCGCCAAATAATGTGGGCGTCTTATTTGGCGCGAAAAAATATGGGCGTCACTTTTGTCTCCACATTATTTAAGTCTCATTTTTTATTGCTTCTGGTTGCTAGAAGCTTGTTCTTTGGCATTTTTTCCCATTCCTGAAACTGTCATTTAAGGAATTTGATCAATTTTGCTTTATATATATGTTGTTTTTTCTCTTACATATTGCAAGATGTCTCACGTTGCATCTGAGTCAGAAGATACTACAGGAAAATCGCTGTCAAGTGCTGAATCTACCAAAGCTAAGTGTATCTGCTGTAAACTTTTGGTAGCTATTCCTCCAGCTGTTGTTTGTATTGATTGTCATGACAAACTTGTTAAAGCAGATAATATTTCCTTTAGTAAAGTACCATTGCCTGTTGAAGTTCCTTCAACATCTAAGGTGCAGAATGTTCCTGATAATATAAGAGATTTTGTTTCTGAATCCATAAAGAAGGCTATGTCTGTTATTTCTCCTTCTAGTAAACGTAAAAAATCTTTTAAAACTTCTCTCCCTACAGATGAATTTTTAACTGAACATCATCATTCTGATTCTGATGATTCCTCTGGTTCAGAGGATTCTGTCTCAGAGGTTGATGCTGATAAATCTTCATATTTATTTAAAATGGAATTTATTCGTTCTTTACTTAAAGAAGTCCTAATTGCTTTAGAAATAGAGGATTCTGGTCCTCTTGATACTAAATCTAAACGTTTAAATAAGGTTTTTAAAACTCCTGTAGTTATTCCAGAAGTTTTTCCTGTCCCTGATGCTATTTCTGCAGTAATTTCCAAAGAATGAGATAATTTGGGTAATTCATTTACTCCTTCTAAACGTTTTAAGCAATTATATCCTGTGCCGTCTGACAGATTAGAATTTTGGGACAAGATCCCTAAAGTTGATGGGGCTATTTCTACCCTTGCTAAACGTACTACTATTCCTACGTCAGATGGTACTTTGTTTAAGGATCCTCTAGATAGGAAAATTGAGTCCTTTCTAAGAAAAGCTTATCTGTGTTCAGGTAATCTTCTTAGACCTGCTATATCTTTGGCTGATGTTGCTGCAGCTTCAACTTTTTGGTTGGAAACTTTAGCGCAACAAGTAACACATCGTGATTCTCATGATATTATTATTCTTCTTCAACATGCTAAAAATTTTATCTGTGATGCCATTTTTGATATTATCAGAGTTGATGTCAGGTTTATGTCTCTAGCTATTTTAGCTTGAAGAGCTTTATGGCTTAAAACTTGGAATGCTGATATGGCTTCTAAATCAACTTTACTTTCCATTTCTTTCCAGGGTAACAAATTATTTGGTTCTCAGTTGGATTCCATTATTTCAACTGTTACTGGTGGGAAAGGAACTTTTTTACCACAGGATAAAAAATCTAAAGGTAAAAACAGGGCTAATAATCGTTTTCGTTCCTTTCGTTTCAACAAAGAACAAAAGCCTGATCCTTCATCCTCAGGAGCAGTTTCAGTTTGGAGACCATCTCCAGTCTGGAATAAATCCAAGCCAGCTAGAAAGGCAAAGCCTGCTTCTAAGTCCACATGAAGGTGCGGCCCTCATTCCAGCTCAGCTGGTAGGGGGCAGGTTACGTTTTTTCAAGGAAATTTGGGTCAATTCTGTTCACAATCTTTGGATTCAGAGCATTGTTTCAGAAGGGTACAGAATTTGTTTCAAGTTGAGACCTCCTGCAAAGAGATTTTTTCTTTCCCGTGTCCCAGTAAATCCAGTAAAAGCTCAAGCATTTCTGAAATGTGTTTCAGATCTAGAGTTGACTGGAGTAATTATGCCAGTTCCAGTTCCGGAACAGGGGATGGGGTTTTATTCAAATCTCTTCATTGTACCAAAGAAGGAGAATTCTTTCAGACCAGTTCTGGATCTAAAAATATTGAATCGTTATGTAAGGATACCAACGTTCAAGATGGTAACTGTAAGGACTATCTTACCTTTTGTTCAGCAAGGGAATTATATGTCCACAATAGATTTACAGGATGCATATCTGCATATTCCGATTCATCCAGATCATTATCAGTTCCTGAGATTCTCGTTTCTGGACAAGCATTACCAGTTTGTGGCTCTGCCGTTTGGCCTAGCTACAGCTCCAAGAATTTTTACAAAGGTTCTCGGTGCCCTGCTGTCTGTAATCAGAGAACAGGGTATTGTGGTATTTCCTTATTTGGACGATATCTTGGTACTTGCTCAGTCTTTACATTTAGCAGAATCTCATACGAATCGACTTGTGTTGTTTCTTCAAGATCATGGTTGGAGGATCAATTTACCAAAAAGTTCTTTGATTCCTCAGACAAGGGTAACCTTTCTGGGTTTCCAGATGGATTCAGTGTCCATGACTCTGTCTTTAACAGACAAGAGACGTCTAAAGTTGATTACAGCTTGTCGAAACCTTCAGTCACAATCATTCCCTTCGGTAGCCTTATGCATGGAAATTCTAGGTCTTATGACTGCTGCATCGGACGCGATCCCCTTTGCTCGTTTTCACATGCGACCTCTTCAGCTCTGTATGCTGAAGCAATGGTGCAAGGATTACACGAAGATATCTCAATTAATATCTTTAAAACCGATTGTTCGACACTCTCTAACATGGTGGACAGATCACCATCGTTTAATTCAGGGGGCTTCTTTTGTGCTTCCGACCTGGACTGTAATTTCAACAGATGCAAGTCTCACAGGTTGGGGAGCTGTGTGGGGATCTCTGACGGCACAAGGAGTTTGGGAATCTCAGGAGGTGAGATTACCGATCAATATTTTGGAACTCCGTGCAATTTTCAGAGCTCTTCAGTTTTGGCCTCTTCTGAAGAGAGAATCGTTCATTTGTTTTCAGACAGACAATGTCACAACTGTGGCATACATCAATCATCAAGGAGGGACTCACAGTCCTCTGGCTATGAAAGAAGTATCTCGAATTTTGGTTTGGGCGGAATCCAGCTCCTGTCTAATCTCTGCGGTTCATATCCCAGGTATAGACAATTGGGAAGCGGATTATCTCAGTCGCCAAACGTTGCATCCGGGCGAATGGTCTCTTCACCCAGATGTATTTCTTCAGATTGTTCAAATGTGGGAACTTCCAGAAATAGATCTGATGGCGTCCCATCTAAACAAGAAACTTCCCAGGTATCTGTCCAGATCCCGGGATCCTCAGGCGGAGGCAGTGGATGCATTATCACTTCCTTGGAAGTATCATCCTGCCTATATCTTTCCGCCTCTAGTTCTTCTTCCAAGAGTAATCTCCAAGATTCTGAAGGAATGCTCGTTTGTTCTGCTGGTAGCTCCGGCATGGCCTCACAGGTTTTGGTATGCGGATCTTGTCCGGATGGCCTCTTGCCAACCGTGGACTCTTCCGTTAAGACCAGACCTTCTGTCACAAGGTCCTTTTTCCATCAGGATCTGAAATCCTTAAATTTAAAGGTATGGAGATTGAACGCTTGATTCTTGGTCAAAGAGGTTTCTCTGACTCTGTGATTAATACTATGTTACAGGCTCGTAAATCTGTATCTCGAGAGATATATTATAGAGTCTGGAAGACTTATATTTCTTGGTGTCTTTCTCATCATTTTTCCTGGCATTCTTTTAGAATACCGAGAATTTTACAGTTCCTTCAGGATGGTTTAGATAAGGGTTTGTCCGCAAGTTCTTTGAAAGGACAAATCTCTGCTCTTTCTGTTCTTTTTCACAGAAAGATTGCTATTCTTCCTGATATTCATTGTTTTGTACAAGCTTTGGTTCGTATAAAACCTGTCATTAAGTCAATTTCTCCTCCTTGGAGTTTGAATTTGGTTCTGGGAGCTCTTCAAGCTCATCCGTTTGAACCTATGCATTCATTGGACATTAAATTACTTTCTTGGAAAGTTTTGTTCCTTTTGGCCATCTCTTCTGCCAGAAGAGTTTCTGAATTATCTGCTCTTTCTTGTGAGTCTCCTTTTCTGATTTTTCATCAGGATAAGGCTGTGTTGCGAACTTCTTTTGAATTTTTACCTAAAGTTGTGAATTCCAACAACATTAGTAGAGAAATTGTGGTTCCTTCATTATGTCCTAATCCTAAGAATTCTAAGGAGAAATCGTTGCATTCTTTGGATGTTGTTAGAGCTTTGAAATATTATGTTGAAGCTACGAAATCTTTTCGTAAGACTTCTAGTCTATTTGTTATCTTTTCCGGTTCTAGAAAAGGCCAGAAAGCTTCTGCCATTTCTTTGGCATCTTGGTTGAAATCTTTAATTCATCTTGCCTATGTTGAGTCGGGTAAAACTCCGCCTCAAAGGATTACAGCTCATTCTACTAGGTCAGTTTCTACTTCCTGAGCGTTTAGGAATGAAGCTTCGGTTGACCAGATCTGCAAAGCAGCAACTTGGTCCTCTTTGCATACTTTTACTAAATTCTACCATTTTGATGTATTTTCTTCTTCTGAAGCAGTTTTTGGTAGAAAAGTACTTCAGGCAGCGGTTTCAGTTTGAATCTTCTGCTTATGTTTTTCGTTAAACTTTATTTTGGGTGTGGATTATTTTCAGCAGGAATTGGCTGTCTTTATTTTATCCCTCCCTCTCTAGTGACTCTTGTGTGGAAAGATCCACTTCTTGGGTAGTCATTATCCCATACGTCACTAGCTCATGGACTCTTGCTAATTACATGAAAGAAAACATAATTTATGTAAGAACTTACCTGATAAATTCATTTCTTTCATATTAGCAAGAGTCCATGAGGCCCGCCCTTTTTTGTGGTGGCTATGATTTTGTATAAAGCACAATTATTCCAATTCCTTATTTTATATGCTTTCGCACTGTTTTTATCACCCCACTTCTTGGCTATTCGTTAAACTGAATTGTGGGTGTGGTGAAGGGTGTATTTATAGGCATTTTGAGGTTTGGGAAACTTTGCCCCTCCTGGTAGGAATGTATATCCCATACGTCACTAGCTCATGGACTCTTGCTAATATGAAAGAAATGAATTTATCAGGTAAGTTCTTACATAAATTATGTTTTATGTTTACCTGATAAATTACTTTCTCCAACGGTGTGTCCGGTCCACGGCCCGCCCTGGTTTTTTAATCAGGTCTGATGATTTATTTTCTCTAACTACAGTCACCACGGTATCATATGATTTCTCCTATGCAAATATTCCTCCTTTACGTCGGTCGAATGACTGGGGAAGGCGGAGCCTAGGAGGGATCATGTGACCAGCTTTGCTGGGCTCTTTGCCATTTCCTGTTGGGGAAGAGAATATCCCACAAGTAAGGATGACGCCGTGGACCGGACACACCGTTGGAGAAAGTAATTTATCAGGTAAACATAAATTCTGTTTTTTTCAAAATCTAGTTTCTCTGAAGCTGGCTGCTTGGAGATTAAACGCTTGATATTATCCAAGCGAGGTTTTTCCATTAGATTTGGCGTAAATGTCTCTATTCGTGCGAATCCAAGGGATACTCATGAAAGGATTCCTAGAATTGTCTTTTCTCCAAGAGGGTTTGGAGAAGAGATTGTCATCAAGTTTTTTTAAAGGGTCAATTCTCTGCCCTATCTATTTTGTTACACAAGCGTCTGGCGGGATGTTCCAGATGTGCAATCTTTTTGTCAGGCCTTGGTCAGGATCAGGCCTGTCTTCAAACCAGTCACTTCTCCATGGAGTCTTAATTTAGTTCTCAAGGTTTTTCAAGGGGCTCCGTTTGAGCACATGCATTCCTTAGATATTAAGTTGTTTTCTTGGAAGGTTTTATTTCTTGTTGCTATTTCTTCTGCTCGGAGAGTGTCTGAACTCTCGGCATTGCAGTATGAACCTCCTTATCTTATCTTCCATTCGGATAAGGTAGTTTTATGTACTAAGTTAGGTTTTCTTCATGAGGTTGTTTCTGATCGGAACATTAATCAGGAGATTGTTGTTCCTTATTTGTGTCCTAATCCTTCTTCTCAGAAGGAACGACTTTTACACAATTTGGACGTGGTCCGTGCTTTAAAGTTTTACTTGCAGGCGACCTAAGGACTTTCGTCAGTCTTCTTTGTTTGTCATTTTCTCAGGAAAATGTAAGGGACAGAAAGCTACGGCAACTTCTCTTTCTTTTTGGCTGAAGAGTATCATACGTTTTGCATATGAGACTGCTGGACAGCAACCTCCTGAGAGAGTTACGGCTCATTCCATGAGGGCTGTTGCTTCCTCATGGGTATTCAAAATTGAGGCTTCTGTGAAACAGACTTGCAGGGCTGCTACTTGGTCCTCTCTGCACTCTTTGTCAAGATTTTACAAATGTAACACTTTTGCCTCGGCTGAGGCCGCTTTTTGGGAGAAAGGTTCTTCAAGCAGTGGTGCCTTCCCTTTAGGTTCCCTGTCTTGTCCCTCCCGTATCATCTGTGTACTCTAGCTTGGGTATTGGATCCCATTAGTAATTAAGACGATCCGTGGACTCATTGTGTCTTAAAAAAGAAAAGAACATTTATGCTTACCTGATAAATTTATTTCTTTTTTGACATGAGTCCACGGCCCGCCCTGTTCTTGTAGACAGTTTGTGGGTTATTGTAACCTTCTGACACCTGCACCTTGGTTTTTCCTTTCTTTCCTTAACTTCGGTCGAATGACTGGAGTGGGAGGGAAGGGAGGAGCTATTTAACAGCTCTGCTGTGGTGCTCTTTTTCGCCTCCTGCTGACCAGGAGGTGAATATCCCATTGGTAATTAAGATGATCCGTGGACTCATCGTGTCAAAAAAGAAATACATTTATCAGGTAAGCATAATTTTTTATTTTTTCCACACCTGAGACTTCATATATTTGAGCCCTTATAACTTTTATGTAATTTTTTTAAAGTATTTTTTTATTAGTGTTATTATGAGTGTAATTTTACTTTTTAAATGTATTTTTTATGTGTTTTGTGACACTAAATACAGTAGAATTGCATAATTAACAAGTACATAATAAAAAAAAAAAAATGATTTCACACCTACTCTGAATTTCAAATAAGCAGCTGATTTTGTTGGGGGGTTTTTGGCATTTTTTTTTCCTCCCATTTTCGGGCCCCCTGTAACATGGGACATCAGCCAATCACATACTAGTATACATTCACCCTGTGAGATTGTGCACATGCTCAGTAGGAGCTTGTTCCCCTGAAAATGTGCAAAGTTTGATAATGTAAGTAAATTAGAAAGTGTCTTAAAACGGCACGCTCTATAAAAGTTTGACATAAGTGTTCCTTTAACTAGAGCTCTGAGGTTGCGCTATCCCGATGTGCGTTAAATTCAATAGCACTCAAGCAATCGCATTTACTTTCAACTTGTAATATGCACGCTACATCCGACGTGCAAACAGCCTCAATAAACCCAATATCCTTCTTGCTCAACTGTTAGCGCGCTACTCGTAATTTGGCCCAGTTCTAGCATACAGCACTGGATCATTTCTTTTATATAGAATGTTTGCTTATCCTTATTTAAAACACACTGTTGATTTGTTTTACTATTTACTCAATCCATAGGCTGAGTTCCGTGAAAAGGATACCTTTTATATCTTCAACCATGTGGACATAAAAATCCAGTACCATGTTGTGGAAAATGAGGGTCAAGTGGCAAGACTGGTTGCTGCAAGGCTAGAACCCAGAAGGTAAACCCATTTGGAATTATAGCATGATGTTTCATATGACGTTGCTTGTTTTACTTATTTCTTCACCGATATGTCTTTTTTTTTTTTTTTGTGTGTGGAAATTGCAATATTAAAACATGAAATGTCAATTGATATAGCAGTTACAAGTGCTTGTTAGCATTTTGAAAAAATTCCCCTTTTTAAAAAAAATTAAAAATAAATCCAGAAAGATGTCTTTGTACTTTGAAGGAATCTGTAAACCTATGTAACTTTTTTTTTATTTTTTTATTATGTAGGTCAAAACTTTTTGAAAAGTTTTATTCCTGAATGCAAATATGGTGTCATCTATGTTTAATGGTTAGAAACATTTTCAGTAAAATGGCACAGTTCAGTGGACAAACCATTTCTTTGCACCATATTTTGTATTTTTTTTCAGCTGAATCACATTAACATGTTACTGAATTTAGGATGTAAATCTAAAAAAGGAGCATTAATATTTTAAAGTGATATCTATCAACTAGAAGTTCTGCAAACAGGGCTTATTGTTTGCCATTGCTGTACCTGTTGTTTTAGATTCATGATTTATTAAGAATTTTTTAAATATATTGATAGACACCTGCTATAACCGCTTCTGCCCATAGAAAGCAAACCATGACCAGCTTTTTTAATTTGCAAAAGCAAAAATAATTTGATGTACAGGGGTCGAAGAATATCATTAAATTTAAGCAGTCAAGCAGAAAAATGTACTACCCCAAATTTAAATACAAATTTCAGAATTAATTTATAACCATCTCTAATAGTGTAAAGTTTGTAATCTAAATCTACTTTTAGTCTCTGTCATAGTTTTCTTTCAAACCATTTTAAATTGCTCGAAGAGCCACAGTTTAGAGCAGTACAACCACTCAAAAAATGAATACAAAAGGAAAGTCTTGTTGGATACAGGAGAAACAAACTATAAGTAACTGATATTGTAGGTTTTTTGTTTTGTTTTGCAGGGAAATTTTGACAAGGATTTTTATAGACCTATTAAAAAAAATGGTGGGGGGGGGAAGCATGGCAAAAGCAATAGATTCAGTATTGTTGACTGCCTAGTTTCCTTGAATTCAGTTTTTATTTTTCGTGAAACTATTAATATCAATTCATGGCATGTGCAATTTATCAATTAATACATTGTTTCTTTCATAAAATGATAGTCCATAGAGCTCCATAACTTAAAATCCCTTCCACCTTCTATCTCTATTCAGTTCTGTTCTTGGCCTTACAAGAGGAGGTTGAGAATAGAGGTGTTAAAGCTACTTGCTTATGGATTAATGTTTTGGAGCTCAGACCAATGTGAGATTCTTATCTCTGGGACATATCATTCACATAGAAGACAGAAGAGGTTTCCTGCATTGTAAATGATACAGGGACATAGGAATACCCTGTTATGTGCGCAGTATTTCCCTATGGATTTTCAGCCATAACTACCCTCGGGCATTGCAGGGACTTGTCCTTAGCCTCCCCTTCGGGGACAACAGTATTTCCTCAGATATCTTCTGTGATACATGTACTAGCACTGGAAAGGCAGTCTATTGGATACTGCTGCAGCTTGATGCCTGGTAAGCCGGTGGAGGGGTGCAACTTCAGGTAAGTGACTTACCACGGCACACACACAGCCCAGAGGCAATTAGAAGGTACTCTGACACAGGTACACCATAGCCAGGGGACTTAGCCTGCTCCCCTTTTGACAACCTTTTGTTTCCTATTTTTAGGTACCTGACTGCCCTATCTCACTCTGGGGGACATACCTACATTACTAACAACCATTTTAACCCTTGGTAGCCATGGGGACCCCTATTTTCTCCAGCTTTTTTAAATAGGTGATTGGCCATTTAAGACAACTGCTAACTGCTTGGTGTAGTTAGCGGTTTTATTGGCAGACATCCAGCGAGCCTACAGGGGATTTTTACTGGGGTGCTTTTATTAAGGTGTTGGTGCACTTCGGGCGGTAGCCCAGTCCCTACAGCTTTGCGCCCTTCCCCTGCACACTCCACAGCAGTTGTTAAAGGGGTAAATTGGGCTAGGTTAGAGGGCTCTCTACCATTATATTAGTGTATGTGTGTTAGCTCGTACTCTGCTATACTAACTTAAATATGCACATTATGGAACCCAGTGAATCTGTCCCCACTGAAGCCATTTTAAATCCTGTAGAGGAATCCTCTTGTATATGTTTATTTATTATTATGTTCCAGTGTACCAGGTCAACCAACTCTGGGACCGTTGTTCTGCAAGATCAAGATCCAAAGGCTCAAATAAAAGATGCCTTGGTGTGTCCATGGATAAATCTAGCGTACCTGTTTCTTCTGTTGTTTTTTTCCAAGAGTTATTGTTCTAATCAAAAAGCATGCGGATCTAAGGCAGATGTACTCTTCTCCTCCATGGCTTCTTCTTCTAAGACAAGTTCTGTTGTCTCAAGGACCCTTTTTTTCCATCTGGTTCTCAAATTTCTATCTTTAACGGCATGGGAGGTTGAATGCCTAGTTCTAACACACAGTGGTTTATCTGATTCAGTCATTCACACTCTGATTCAAGCCAGAAAACCTGTTACACACAGAATTTCTCAAAATTTGGAGAGCATATTTTGAATGGTGCTCTTCTAGAGGTTTTTCTTGGTATTCTTTTAGGATACCTAGAATTCTCCAATTTTTAAAATGTCCTTGAAAAGGATTTGTCTGCTAGCTTAGTAAAAAAGTAAATTTTCTGTTTTATCTGTCCTCTTATACAGAAAGTTGGTAAAACTTCATGATGTTCATACCTTTGTCCAGTCACTAGTTATATTTAGGCCAGTTGTGGGACCTATCTCTTAACCCTGTTATTTGAATCTAGTTGCTTCTGTCTTGTAAGGTCCTCTATTTGAACCAATGCTTTCCATTAATCAAGCTTTTATCTTAAGTTAATTTCTTGTTATCAATCTCCTCAGATAGAAGAGTTTCACAAAGATAAAGCTGTACTTCGTATTAAGTATAATTTTCTTTCTAATGTAGTTTCTTTGGAAAATATTAATCAGAAAATTGTTGTTCCTTCTTGGTGTACAGATCCTGCTAATTCTAAGTAACTATTTTTGCATAATTTTGATGTAGTCAGAGCATTTAAGTTCTATCTTCAACCTACTAAAGAATTCAGTCAATTGTTTAGTTTTTGTTCATTACTCTGGTACTCGTAAGGCTTCTAATGTAGCCTTGGCTCAAACAGGTAATTCACAAGGCCTACTTGGTGGCGTAAAAAATGTCACCTACTAAGCATATCCCAGCTCATTCTACAAGAGCTTTTGCAACTTCCCGGGTTTTCAAAAATGATGCATCTTTGGAGCAGATTTGCAAGGTTGCAACTTGGTCTTTTATGCATACATATACTATATTTTACCTCCTGATGTTTTTGCTTTTTCACAAGCATCTTTTGGCAGGAAAGTCCTTCTGTCTGATAAATGGGAACTTCCAAGAAATTGTCCCACCCATTTCATAACATGGACCATCTGCATGGTTATTAATCCCACATTATGGGGCCCTATGTACTATCATCATTTTATGAAAGAAAACATAATTTATGCTTACCTGATAAATTATTTTCTTTTTGAATGATGATAGTGTGTAGGTCCCACCCATTTCTATTTTTTGGGCAACAATTCTATTTGACACCTCTTTAAGACCCTGTTATGTCTTTCCTACCTATAAGTTTCCTAGTCTCTGCTCGGCTATACGTTGAACTGAATAGAGATAGGTAGTGGGAGGGATTTTAAGCTCTTATGTGGGTTATTGGCCGCCTCCTAGTAGTGGGAAATATACCCCACATGTTATGGAGCACTATGGACTGTCCTAATTCCAAAAGAAAATCTTTTTTTATATAAATAAATTGTGGTGTTGTTGTTGTTGTACATTAAAAAAAAAACAAAAAAAAAAAAACAACACAACGGTTAATTGCAACCAGAAAGAAACAGAAACATTATGGTGATCGTATTTTACTTTGTGCACACATTTCTTAATTTAAAAGTGTGCTTTGAGATGTATTTATATTTTTTATTTTTAATAAAACGAAAACCTCAGATGATTCAGTGGTCAACACTTACAATTCATTTGAAATGTGAACATAGTACCAGGAAAGATGGTTCTATGCTTCATTAACCAGAGATTTCTTATTAAAATGTTATTTTCTTTCTACAAAATTTGCAAAACGGGTAATGGTAAACCTTCACTGCTGAAAAAATATAAGTAAATAAAATGACGTGTTTTACAGGTACTGACGAACAGTTGCCAGTACCTAAGATGGCAGGCACTAGTTAGAGGGGGGAGGGTTAGAGAGCTGTTTGTGGGGGATGAGGGAGGTTGGAGGGTATGGGGGGAGCATAGACTTCAGAAAAAAAAGAAATACAAAAATGAATAATAATAAACTAATTTTCATGTTAGCAGACTGTCTACCCGTACCTAAGATGGGGGGTGTCCAGTGAGGGAGGGAAGAGAGCTGTTATGGTGGGATCAGGGGGTGAGAAATGTCAGGTGGGAGGGTAATCTCTACACTAAAGCTTAAATTAAAGGGACAGTGAAGTCATAATTAGACAATCATGATTTAGACAGAGCGTACAATTTTAAACAACTTTCCAATTTACTTCTATTATTTAATTAGCTTTTTTCTCTCGTTATTCTTTGCTGAAAGGTTTATCTAGGAAAGCTCAGAAACCGCAAAGAACCTAGGTTCTAGCTGCTGATTGGAGGCTGCATATATATATATATATATATATATATATATATATATATATATATATATATATATATATATATATATATATATATATATATATATATAAATATAAATATACTGATTGTCAATGGCTCACCCATGTGTTCAGTTGGAAACCAGTAGTGCATTGCTGCTCTTTCAACAAATGATACCAAGAGAATTCAGTAAATTTTGTAATACAATTTTAAGCAACTTTCCAGTTTACTTCTATGTTCTACCTAAATCATGGGGAAAAAAATTGGGTTTCATGTCCCTTTAACCTTACAGGCTACGTAATTAACCCCTTCATTGTCTGGAATAATAGAAGTTTGGTGCACAGCTGCAATTAGCAGCCTTCTAATTACTAAAAAGCAATGGCAAAGCCATATGTCTGCTATTTCTGAACAAAGGGGATCCCAGAGAAGCTTTTACAATCATTTGTGTCATGATTGCACAAGCAGTATGTACATAATTTCAGTGAGAAACCTAAAGTTTGTGAAAAAGTTAACAATTTTTGTTATTTGATCGCATTTGGTAGTGAAATGGTGGTATGAAATGCACCAAAATTTGCCTAGATCAATTCCTTGGGTTTTCTACTAAAAATATAGTTTTGACAGTCAATAAATAAATAAATAAATAAATTAAAAAAAACTAAGGCTCTATTTCTGTTTAAATGGAGTGATAGCACAAATGCTAAAAATTATCCGGTATTTTGGGTAAGTTTTTCTCTGAAAGTCCCGGTAGTGAAGGAGTTAAACACATTTAACCTTTTTAGATTGTTCATAGAGCAGAAAAAAAGGGGGTTATCCTATTCCCTTCCTCTTCTCCTGCCCTCTCACTCCTCTCTATTTGCCCTTGTCACTCAGCCTCCTCCTTTTCTGTTTTCCTATTTTCTTCTTACTTCCTCTCTGGAACTTCCAGCTTTTATACCTCCTAAAACATGGCTGAAAATTGTAAGTATGAATTATTTGCATAATCTTTGTGATCTACGTGAAGAATTTGGCATGTCTGTTTATTCAATAGTAAATTGCAATTGTATTTTTTCCACATTAAGAAAATAATTTACCTAGCGCACATAATTATTGTATTAACAAATCTCTCATTTATGCCTATATTAGGACTTTGAAATAGGAAAAATACATGTCCTTTTTCTAAAGTAGCAAGTTCTCCTTTAATATTTAACCAAGAATTAAGCTTTGTCTAGTATCTGTTTGTTTTTGGGCAGTCCTAAAGCATATGAAGTAAGTTTGCAGAGGGGAAACTACATTTAGGACATAAGTTAAAATCATTTTTATTCCTCTATTTCCACACTCTACACTCCATTATGATGATTCCATACCATAACAATTTAGTGAGGAACCTTACACCATTTGAACACCTTTGCTACACACCGACTATAATTAAAGCTCACATATCATCTATATATAAATTATATAGAGTCAACTTCCCTACCCAAACCCCTACATATGTCCTTCAATGGGGGGGGGGGAGAAGAACTCAACCTACAAATTACTGAAACTCGGTGGAAAGGAATCTTTAATACTATTAAAAAGTCATCAATCTCATCAGCAATAGCTGAGACAAATTATAAAATATTGTCTAGGTGGTACTACGCTCCCAATAAGTTACACAGTATATACCCAACTGTGTTGAATTTGTGCTGGAGACACTGTGGAGAGATCGGAACCCTTTTAGTGTAATTGCCCCTATATAAGACCACTATGGCAACATATCTCACAAATCGTAACTAAAACCATAGGCCTTACAATACCCCTCACACCCCCCACCCCGCCCATTTATACTTCTTAATCAATTTCCGATAATAAGCTGTGTTTATCGTAAACAATTGTTTCTGTGTGATTAATTGTGCCAAGAGAGTAATCCCCAGATTTTGGAAGAAAATGGAGGTGCCTACCTTATCCCAGTGGGTTTATGAAGTCAATTGCGTATTATCCCTCAAATCCTTATATTATAGTTATGCTGGGGAACAAGACTTTATTCTAAATGTCATGTTTTTATGGGAACAAAACAAGACACAACTATAAGTACTGGAAATACATCTCTATTATATAGAATAAAATAGATATTACTTTTTAGTTAATGTAGCTTAGATAAGTTTTATATAGACTATCCATAAAAATGTAATTAAAGGGACAGTATACACCAAAATTGTTATAGTTTAAAAAGATAACACCTTTACTACCCATTCCCCACCTTTTCACAACCAACATTGTAAATATACTTTATAACATTTAAACCTCTAAATTTCTGCCTGTTCCTAAGCCACTACAGAAAGCCTCTCATCAAATGCTTTTTTATTAGCTTTTCACAACAAGAGACGGCCAATTCATGTGGGCTATACAGATAACATTGTGCTCTCTGGAGTTGTGCATGACACTGCACTAATTGGCTTTGCAGTGCATATAAAAGTTATATTTCTCCAACATAGGTGTGTCCGGTCCACGGCGTCATCCTTACTTGTGGGATATTCTCTTCCCCAACAGGAAATGGCAAAGAGCCCAGCAAAGCTGGTCACATGATCCCTCCTAGGCTCCGCCTACCCCAGTCATTCTCTTTGCCGTTGTACAGGCAACATCTCCACGGAGATGGCTTAGAGTTTTTTTAGTGTTTAACTGTAGTTTTTATTATTCAATCAAGAGTTTGTTATTTTGAAATAGTGCTGGTATGTACTATTTACTCAGAAACAGAAAAGAGATGAAGATTTCTGTTTGTATGAGGAAAATGATTTTAGCAACCGTCACTAAAATCCATGGCTGTTCCACACAGGACTGTTGAGAGCAATTAACTTCAGTTGGGGGAACAGTGTGCAGTCTCTTGCTGCTTGAGGTATGACACATTCTAACAAGACGATGTAATGCTGGAAGCTGTCATTTTCCCTATGGGATCCGGTAAGCCATGTTTATTACGATTGTAAATAAGGGCTTCACATGGGCTTATTAAGACTGTAGACTTTTTCTGGGCTAAATCGATTCATTATTAACACATATTTAGCCTTGAGGAATCATTTTATTTGGGTATTTTGATATAATAATATCGGCAGGCACTGTTTTAGACACCTTATTCTTTAGGGGCTTTCCCAAAGCATAGGCAGAGTCTCATTTTCGCGCCGGTGTTGCGCACTTGTTTTTGAGAGGCATGGCATGCAGTCGCATGTGAGAGGAGCTCTGATACTTAGAAAAGACTTTCTGAAGGCGTCATTTGCTATCGTATTCCCCTTTGGGCTTGGTTGGGTCTCAGCAAAGCAGATACCAGGGACTGTAAAGGGGTTAAAGTTAAAAACGGCTCCGGTTCCGTTATTTTAAGGGTTAAAGCTTCCAAATTTGGTGTGCAATACTTTTAAGGCTTTAAGACACTGTGGTGAAAATTTGGTGAATTTTGAACAATTCCTTCATGTTTTTTCGCAATTGCAGTAATAAAGTGTGTTCAGTTTAAAATTTAAAGTGACAGTAACGGTTTTATTTTAAAACGTTTTTTGTACTTTGTTATCAAGTTTATGCCTGTTTAACATGTCTGAACTACCAGATAGACTGTGTTCTGAATGTGGGGAAGCCAGAATTCCTATTCATTTAAATAAATGTGATTTATGTGACAATGACAATGATGCCCAAGATGATTCCTCAAGTGAGGGGAGTAAGCATGGTACTGCATCATTCCCTCCTTCGTCTACACGAGTCTTGCCCACTCAGGAGGCCCCTAGTACATCTAGCGCGCCAATACTCCTTACTATGCAACAATTAACGGCTGTAATGGACAATTCTGTCAAAAACATTTTAGCCAAAATGAACACTTATCAGCGTAAGCGCGACTGCTCTGTTTTAGATACTGAAGAGCATGACGACGCTAATAATAATGTTTCTGAAGGGCCCCTAACCCAGTCTGATGGGGCCAGGGAGGTTTTGTCTGAGGGAGAAATTACTGATTCAGGGAACATTTCTCAACAAGCTGAACCTGATGTGATTACATTTAAATTTAAGTTGGAACATCTCCGCATTCTGCTTAAGGAGGTATTATCCACTCTGGATGATTGTGACAAGTTGGTCATCCCAGAGAAACTATGTAAAATGGACAAGTTCCTAGAGGTGCCGGGGCTCCCAGAAGCTTTTCCTATACCCAAGCGGGTGGCGGACATTGTTAATAAAGAATGGGAAAGGCCCGGTATTCCTTTCGTCCCTCCCCCCATATTTAAAAAATTGTTTCCTATGGTCGACCCCAGAAAGGACTTATGGCAGACAGTCCCCAAGGTCGAGGGAGCGGTTTCCACTTTAAACAAACGCACCACTATACCCATAGAGGATAGTTGTGCTTTCAAAGATCCTATGGATAAAAAATTAGAAGGTTTGCTTAAAAAGATGTTTGTTCAGCAGGGTTACCTTCTACAACCAATTTCATGCGTTGTCCCTGTCGCTACAGCCGCATGTTTCTGGTTCGATGAGCTGATAAAGGCGGTCGATAGTGATTCTCCTCCTTATGAGGAGATTATGGACAGAATCAATGCTCTCAAATTGGCTAATTCTTTTACCCTAGACGCCACTTTGCAATTGGCTAGATTAGCGGCTAAGAATTCTGGGTTTGCTATTGTGGCGCGCAGAGCGCTTTGGTTGAAATCTTGGTCGGCTGATGCGTCTTCCAAGAACAAGCTACTTAACATTCCTTTCAAGGGGAAAACGCTGTTTGGCCCTGACTTGAAAGAGATTATCTCTGATATCACTGGGGGTAAGGGCCACGCCCTTCCTCAGGATCGGCCTTTCAAGACAAAAAATAAACCTAATTTTCGTCCCTTTCGTAGAAACGGACCAGCCCAAAGTGCTACGTCCTCTAAGCAAGAGGGTAATACTTCTCAAGCCAAGCCAGCTTGGAGACCAATGCAAGGCTGGAACAAGGGAAAACAGGCCAAGAAACCTGCCACTGCTACCAAGACAGCATGAAATGTTGGCCCCCGATCCGGGACCGGATCTGGTGGGGGGCAGACTCTCTCTCTTCGCTCAGGCTTGGGCAAGAGATGTTCTGGATCCTTGGGCACTAGAAATAGTCTCCCAAGGTTATCTTCTGGAATTCAAGGGGCTTCCCCCAAGGGGGAGGTTCCACAGGTCTCAGTTGTCTTCAGACCACATAAAAAGACAGGCATTCTTACATTGTGTAGAAGACCTGTTAAAAATGGGAGTGATTCATCCTGTTCCATTAAGAGAACAAGGGATGGGGTTCTACTCCAATCTGTTCATAGTTCCCAAAAAAGAGGGAACGTTCAGACCAATCTTAGATCTCAAGATCTTAAACAAGTTTCTCAAGGTTCCATCGTTCAAGATGGAAACCATTCGAACTATTCTTCCTTCCATCCAGGAAGGTCAATTCATGACCACGGTGGATTTAAAGGATGCGTATCTACATATTCCTATCCACAAGGAACATCATTGGTTCCTAAGGTTCGCATTCCTGGACAAGCATTACCAGTTCGTGGCGCTTCCTTTCGGATTAGCCACTGCTCCAAGGATTTTCACAAAGGTACTAGGGTCCCTTCTAGCTGTGCTAAGACCAAGGGGCATTGCTGTAGTACCTTACTTGGACGACATTCTAATTCAAGCGTCGTCCCTTACTCAAGCAAAGGCTCACACGGACATAGTCCTGGCCTTTCTCAGATCTCACGGATGGAAAGTGAACGTGGAAAAGAGTTCTCTATCTCCGTCAACAAGGGTTCCCTTCTTGGGAACAATAATAGACTCCTTAGAAATGAGGATATTTCTGACAGAGGCCAGAAAAACAAAGCTTCTAGACTCTTGTCGGATACTTCATTCCGTTCCTCTTCCTTCCATAGCTCAGTGCATGGAAGTGATCGGGTTGATGGTAGCGGCAATGGACATAGTTCCTTTTGCACGCATTCATCTAAGACCATTACAACTGTGCATGCTCAGTCAGTGGAATGGGGACTATACAGACTTGTCTCCGAAGATACAAGTAAATCAGAAGACCAGAGACTCACTCCGTTGGTGGCTGTCCCTGGACAACCTGTCACGAGGGATGACATTCCGCAGACCAGAGTGGGTCATTGTCACGACCGACGCCAGTCTGATGGGCTGGGGCGCGGTCTGGGGATCCCTGAAAGCTCAGGGTCTTTGGTCTCGGGAAGAATCTCTTCTACCGATAAATATTCTGGAACTGAGAGCGATATTCAATGCTCTCAAGGCTTGGCCTCAGCTAGCGAGGGCCAAGTTCATACGGTTTCAATCAGACAACATGACAACTGTTGCGTACATCAACCATCAGGGGGGAACAAGGAGTTCCCTGGCGATGGAAGAAGTGACCAAAATCATTCTATGGGCGGAGTCTCACTCCTGCCACCTGTCTGCTATCCACATCCCAGGAGTGGAAAATTGGGAAGCGGATTTTCTGAGTCGTCAGACATTGCATCCGGGGGAGTGGGAACTCCATCCGGAAATCTTTGCCCAAGTCACTCAGCTGTGGGGCATTCCAGACATGGATCTGATGGCCTCTCGTCAGAACTTCAAAGTTCCTTGCTACGGGTCCAGATCCAGGGATCCCAAGGCGGCTCTAGTGGATGCACTAGTAGCACCTTGGACCTTCAAACTAGCTTATGTGTTCCCGCCGTTTCCTCTCATCCCCAGGCTGGTAGCCAGGATCAATCAGGTGAGGGCGTCGGTGATCTTGATAGCTCCTGCGTGGCCACGCAGGACTTGGTATGCAGATCTGGTGAATATGTCATCGGCTCCACCTTGGAAGCTACCTTTGAGACGAGACCTTCTTGTTCAGGGTCCGTTCGAACATCCGAACCTGGTTTCACTCCAGCTGTCTGCTTGGAGATTGAACGCTTGATCCTATCGAAGCGAGGGTTCTCAGATTCTGTTATCGATACTCTGGTTCAGGCCAGAAAGCCTGTAACTAGAAAGATTTACCA
The DNA here is from genome assembly GCF_027579735.1 of Bombina bombina. Classification (NCBI taxonomy): domain Eukaryota; kingdom Metazoa; phylum Chordata; class Amphibia; order Anura; family Bombinatoridae; genus Bombina; species Bombina bombina. Next base: position 853,030,248 of record NC_069501.1, on the reverse strand, counting down.
CAAAATTTGGAAAAAATATATCTGTTGGTGTGAATCTAAAGGATTCCCTTGGGATAAGGTTAAGATTCCTAAGATTCTATCCTTCCTTCAAGAAGGATTGGAAAAAGGATTGTCTGCAAGTTCCCTGAAGGGACAGATTTCTGCCTTGTCTGTGTTACTTCACAAAAAGCTGGCAGCTGTGCCAGATGTTCAAGCCTTTGTTCAGGCTCTGGTTAGAATTAAGCCTGTTTACAAACCTTTGACTCCTCCTTGGAGTCTCAATTTAGTTCTTTCAGTTCTTCAGGGGGTTCCGTTTGAACCCTTACATTCCGTTGATATTAAGTTATTATCTTGGAAAGTTTTGTTTTTAGTTGCAATTTCTTCTGCTAGAAGAGTTTCAGAATTATCTGCTCTGCAGTGTTCTCCTCCTTATCTGGTGTTCCATGCAGATAAGGTGGTTTTACGTACTAAACCTGGTTTTCTTCCAAAAGTTGTTTCTAACAAAAACATTAACCAGGAGATTATCGTACCTTCTCTGTGTCCGAAACCAGTTTCAAAGAAGGAACGTTTGTTGCACAATTTGGATGTTGTTCGCGCTCTAAAATTCTATTTAGATGCTACAAAGGATTTTAGACAAACATCTTCCTTGTTTGTTGTTTATTCCGGTAAAAGGAGAGGTCAAAAAGCAACTTCTACCTCTCTCTCTTTTTGGATTAAAAGCATCATCAGATTGGCTTACGAGACTGCCGGACGGCAGCCTCCCGAAAGAATCACAGCTCATTCCACTAGGGCTGTGGCTTCCACATGGGCCTTCAAGAACGAGGCTTCTGTTGATCAGATATGTAGGGCAGCGACTTGGTCTTCACTGCACACTTTTACCAAATTTTACAAGTTTGATACTTTTGCTTCTTCTGAGGCTATTTTTGGGAGAAAGGTTTTGCAAGCCGTGGTGCCTTCCATTTAGGTGACCTGATTTGCTCCCTCCCTTCATCCGTGTCCTAAAGCTTTGGTATTGGTTCCCACAAGTAAGGATGACGCCGTGGACCGGACACACCTATGTTGGAGAAAACAGAATTTATGTTTACCTGATAAATTACTTTCTCCAACGGTGTGTCCGGTCCACGGCCCGCCCTGGTTTTTTTAATCAGGTCTGATAATTTATTTTCTTTAACTACAGTCACCACGGTACCATATAGTTTCTCCTATGCTAATATTCCTCCTTAACGTCGGTCGAATGACTGGGGTAGGCGGAGCCTAGGAGGGATCATGTGACCAGCTTTGCTGGGCTCTTTGCCATTTCCTGTTGGGGAAGAGAATATCCCACAAGTAAGGATGACGCCGTGGACCGGACACACCGTTGGAGAAAGTAATTTATCAGGTAAACATAAATTCTGTTTTCTTTCATGTAATTGGCAAGAGTCCATGAGATAGTGACGTATGTGATATACAATCCTACCAGGAGGGGCAAAGTTTCCCAAACCTGAAAATGCCTATAAATAAACCCCTCACCACACCCACAATTCAGTTTTACGAACTTTGAAGTAAGTTTGTGCTAAGATTTCTACGTTGATATGCGCTTCTCAGCTTATTTGAAGCCCGTTTCCTCTCAGAGTACAGTGAATGTCAGAGGGATGTGAAGGGAGTATCACCTATTGAATGCAATGGTTTTCCTCACGGGGATCTAATTCATAGGTTCTCTGTTATCGGTCGTAGAGATTCATCTCCTACCTCCCTTTTCAGATCGACGATATACTCTCATATTCCATTACCTCTACTGATAACCGTTTTAGTACTGGTTTGGCTATCTGCTATATGTGGATGGGTGTCTTCAGGTAAATATGTTTTTATTACTTAAGACAATCTCAGCTATGGTTAGGCACTTTATGTATTTATATAAAGTTTTAAATATATGTATTGTACTTATATTTGCCATGATTCAGGTTTCAGTATATTTCCTTTTGTAGACTGTCAGTTTCATATCTGGGAAATGCATTTTTTATGGCGGGTGTAGTCTTTTTTCAATTGACTGTCATTTTCAAATTCGCGGGCAGAGTTAGGCTCGCGAGGGAGCAAGATGCTAAAGTTTGAGTCATTCTTGGCGCAAGATTTTTTGGCGCAAAGTTACGTTCGTTGACACAAATTCGTCATTTCCGGTGTCTTAGTTGATGCCGGGTCCTTTTACAAGGTTGCATCATCTATGTCGCGAGTGTGTCGTTTCCGGACGTTTTTGGCACCAAAAAATATTTTTTCTGCTTGTTGTGCGTCATACTTGGCGCCAAATATTTTAATTATTTAAGACCATTCTTTTTTGCCTTCTGCCTTTTTCTATGTCAGAGGGCTATGCTGTTGGCATTTTTTCCCATTCCTGAAACTGCCATAGGAAATTGATAATTTTGCTTTATATTTTGTTTTTTTTCTCTTACATTTGCAAGATGTCTCAATCTGATCCTGTCTCAGAAATCACTGTTCGAACCCTGCGGCCTGATAACTGTTTTACCAAAGCTAAGTGCATTTGTTGTAAACTTGTGGAGGTTATACCTCCAGCTGTGGTTTGTAATAGTTGTCATGATAAACTTTTATATGCAGAGAATGTATCCATCAGTAGTAGTTCATTACCTGCTGCTGTTCCCTCAACATCTAATGCACAAGATATACCTGTAAATTTAAAATAATTTATTTCTGATTCTATTCAGAAGGCTTTGTCTGCCATTCCTTCCGCCTTCTAATAAACGTAAAAGGTCTTTTTAAAACTTCTCATAAGGTTGATGAAATTTCAAATGACCGGCAACATACTGAATTATCCTTCTCTGATGAGAATCTATCTGATGTAGAAGATCCTGCCTCAGATATTGACACTGACAAATCCTCTTATTTAAATTGGAGTATATTCGTTCTTTGTTAAAAGAAGTGTTGATTACATTGGATATGGAGAAAACTAGTCCTCTTGATATTTAAAACTAGTAAACGTTTAAATTCTGTTTATAAACCTCCTGTGGTTATTCCAGAGGTTTTTCCAGTTCCTGATGCTATTTCTGATATGATTTCTAAGGAATGGAATAAGTCCTGGTACTTCTTTTATTCCTTCTTCAAGGTTTACAAAATTGTATCCTTTGCCAGAAGTTAGATTGGAGTTTTGGGAAAAGATCCTCAAGGTTGATGGGGCTATCTCTACTCTTGCTAAACGTACTACTATTCCTACGGAAGATAGTACTTCTTTTAAAGATGCTTTAGATAGGAAACTTGAATCTTATCTAAGGAATGCTTATTTATATTCAGGTCATCTTCTTAGGCCTGCAATTTCTTTGGCTAATGTTGCAGCTGCTTCAACTTTCTTGGACAGTCATTCTAACTGTGGACAGTGGTATGATTAACAAATGAAGCAGTGTAAGCCACATACACACACACACACACAGTATAATATATATATATATATATATATATATATATATATATATATATATATATATATAATACACAGACTAGGGGGAAATATAAGTAAGTGACTTTCCCTCCTCTTTAGTCTTCTGCATGGTTCCATAATGATTACATACCCTAAGTTTCAGACTGCAGGGGTCCCTAGGGGGAAATATAAGTAAGTGGCTTTCTCTCCTCTTCATTTCTGCATGGGCTCTGCTTTTAGATTTCTAGATTGATCGGCTGCTTATGAGAACAGAAAGTGAAAAAGCCATTTTACTAATGTGTGTTAAAAGCAACCACTAGATGAGGCTGGTTTGCAAGAAATCACAAATAAATCAATGCATTACACAGCCACTTCTGAGGATTTTTTTTATTTAGGAAAAAAACGCGACTCTCGCGGTTTTAAAATTGCCGCGATTAATCGCGGTTTTAAATCACATTCTCAATTAATTGTGCAGCCCTAGTCTCAGTCATTCCCTTCAGTAGCTATGTGCATGGAAGTTTTAGGTCTCATGACTGCAGCATCGTACGCGATCCCCATTGCTCGTTTTCATATGAGACCTCTCCAGCTTTGTATGCTGAACCAATGGTGCAGGGATTATACAAGAATATCACAATTAATATCCTTAAATCCCAATGTTAGACTTTCTTTGACTTGGTGGTTAGATCACCATCGTATAATTTTAGGGGCCTCTTTCGTCCGTCCAACCTGGACTGTGATCACAACAGATGCGAGTCTTTCAGGTTGGGGAGCTGTTTGGGGATCGCTGACAGCACAAGGGGTTTTGAAAGGCAATATTTTGGAACTCCGTGCGATTCTCAGGGCTCTTCAGTTTTGGCCTCTGTTGAAGAGAGAACTGTTCATTTGTTTTCGGACAGACAATATCACAACTGTGGCATATGTCAATTATCGAGTTTGGAAGACTTACATTTCATGGTGTTCTTCTCATAAATTCTCTTGGCATTCTTTTAGAATTCCTAGAATTTTACAGTTTTTTCAGGATGGTTTGGATAAAGGTTTGTCTGCAAGTTCATTGAAAGGACAAATCTCTGCTCTTTCTGTTTTATTTCACAGAAAGATTGGTAAACTGTCTGATATTCATTGTTTTGTGCAGGCTTTGGTTCGTATCAAGCCTGTCATTAGATCAATCTCTCCTCCTTGGAGTCTTAAAGGACCAGTCAACAGAGTAGATTTGCATAATAAACAAATGCAGGATAACAAGACAATGCAATAGCACTTAGTCTGAACTTCAAATGAGTAGTAGATTTTTTTTTTCTGACAATTTTAAAAGTTATGTCTTTTTCCACTCCCCCTGTACCATGTGACAGCCATCAGCCAATCGCAAATGCATACACGTACCATGTGACAGCCATCAGCCATTCTCAAATGCATACACACTTATTCTTGCACATGCTCAGTAGGAGTTGGTGACTCAAAAAGTTTAAATATAACAAGACTGTGCACATTTTGTTAATGGAAGTAAATTGGAAGGTTGTTTAAAATGGCATGCTCTATCTAAATAATGAAAGTTTAATTTTGATTGAGTGTCCCTTTAATTTAGTTTTGAAGGCTTTACAGGCTCCTCTGTTTGAGCCTATGCATTCTTTTGACATTTCTTGGAAAGTGTTTCTTTTGGCCATCTCTTCTGCTAGAAGAGTTTCTGAATTATCCGCTCTCTCTTGTGAATCTCCTTTTCTGATTTTTCATCAGGATAAGGCGGTTTTGCGGACTTCATTTAAATTCTTACCTAAGGTTGTGAATTCTAACAACATTAGTAGAGAAATTGTTGTCCCTTCCTTGTGTCCTAATCCTAAGAATTCTTTGGAGAGATCCTTACATTCTTTGGATGTGGTAAGAGCTTTGAAATATTATGTTGAAGCTACTAAAGATTTCAGGAAGACTTCTAGTCTATTTGTTATATTTTCTGGTTCTAGGAAAAGTCAGAAGGCTTCTGCTGTTTCATTGGCTTAGTGGTTAAAGCTTTTGATTCATCAAGCTTATTTGGAGTCGGGTCAAGCCTCGCCTCAGAGAATTACAGCTCATTCTACTAGATCAGTCTCCACTTTGTGGGCTTTTAAGAATGAAGCTTCAGTTGATCAGATTTGCAAAGCAGCAACTTGGTCTTCTTTGCATACATTTACTAAATTCTACCGTTTTGATGTATTTGCTTCTTCGGAAGCAGTTTTTGGTAGAAAAGTTCTTCAGGCAGCTGTTTCGGTTTGATTCTTCTGCTTATGTTTTAAGTTTTTTTCTTTTCATTTATGAGAATAAACTTATATTTTGGGTTGTGGATTAATTTTTTTCAGCAAAAAATGGCTGTTTTTATTTTTATCCCTCCCTCTCTAGTGACTCTTGCGTGGAGTTCCACATCTTGGGTATTGCTATCCCATACGTCACTAGCTCATGATCTCTTGCCAATTACATGAAAGAAAACATAATTTATGTAAGAACTTACCTGATAAATTAATTTCTTTCATATTGCAAGAGTCCATGAGGCCCACCCTTTTTTATGGTGGTTATGATTTTTTTTGTATAAAGCACAATTATTTCCAAATTCCTTTGTTGATTTACTCCTTTCTTTATCACCCCACTACTTGGCTATTTGTTAAACTGAATTGTGGGTGTGGTGAGGGGTGTAATTTATAGGCATTTTGAGGTTTGGGAAACTTTGCCCCTCCTGGTAGGAATGTATATCCCATACGTCACTAGCTCATGGACTCTTGCTAATTACATGAAAGAAAACCCTATAGCTTGAGAAGGGGATCCATCCAATAAACCTTTGAGAATGGTGTAATGAAACCGCAAGCCGCTTTGGGGGTGGCCCATGGGGAGATTTTCTCCTCATGGCTTCATTACCACCAACTTCTACATTTCATCTCTCACCACAAAAACAAAAAAGACTTGGGTAGGGAAACCACGGTCTTTGAAAAACTGCGTATCACGCAAATACCCCCCACACACCTTGTATCCAAACTATACAAAATAATGATTTACCCAGATCCAACATTCCTCCTGTCATACACCCATTCTTGGAGCAGAGAACTCAACCAAACTATTGAATCAGAAACTTGGATTACAGCCTTTAAGTTAACCAAGCGCTCATCTGTCTCGGCGACAATCCAGGAAATTCACTTAAAATTCTTATGTAGATGGTATCTAACCCCAGCTCGACTACGTAAGATATACCCTACACTAAGCGGCACCTGCTGGAGGGGCTGTGGGGAGGAGGGCTCTCTCCTCCATATCTGGTGGTCATGCCCAAGTCTGGGGGGTTCTTGGCAGATATCTTCAATGATATCTCTGAGATTTTCTTGACTCAGATCACCTGCTCTCCAGAATATCTCCTCTTCAACTCACTGCCCAAGTTGAATGGAATGGGTTGGTGGTTATGATTTTTTTTGTATAAAGCACAATTATTTCCAAATTCCTTTGTTGATTTACTCCTTTCTTTATCACCCCACTACTTGGCTATTTGTTAAACTGAATTGTGGGTGTGGTGAGGGGTGTAATTTATAGGCATTTTGAGGTTTGGGAAACTTTGCCCCTCCTGGTAGGATTGTATATCCCATACGTCACTAGCTCATGGACTCTTGCCAATATTAAAGAAATTAATTTATCAGGTAAGTTCTTGCATACATTGTTTTACACTATACTGTAGTCTTTTAAGTGTGGAATAGCATTATGTTTAAAAAAAACAAAAAAAAAACAAAACAATGTAAATAATACTTTATTGCTAAAAAATGCTAACCATCAGCTGAGCCTTCAATGAGTCAAAATCTTTTAGCTGGTAGTGTGTATATGTGTTTATGTATATTTATGTTCTCCGATAGACTTAGTTCAACACATGGTTACACAAACCTTCAATTTGTAAAAAGAGACATATCTGAGAAGCGCAATATAACGAGGTATGCCTGTAGATATGAAATTAAAATTCCCTGTACCCTGCCACCCACTTCAAAAGTGATGTTTTACTATTACTTAACAGCTAGATAGCTGTATAGTTGTATCTACAATACGAATAAATTATATACGCAGGTGGCCCTCGGTTTACGCCTGTTCAATTTGCGCCGTTTCAGAATAACAACCTTTTTTCAGTCATGTGACTGCTATTGAAATGCATTGAAAAGCAGTGCACTAATTAAAATAGCCAGTAGGTGGACCTGTCCGCTTGTGTTACAGCAAAGTTAAAGGGACACTGTACCCAAATTTCTTTCGTGATTCAGATAGAGCATGACATTTTAAGCAACTTTCTAATTTACTCCTGTTATCAAATTTTCTTAATTCTCTTGGTATCTTTATTTGAAATGCAAGAAAGTAAGTTTAGATGCCGACCCATTTTTGGTGATCAACCTGGGTTGTTCTTGCTGATTGGTGGATAAACTCATCCTCCAATAAAAAAGTGCTGTCCAGAGTTCTAAATAAAAAAAAAGCTTAGATGTCTTCTTTTTAAAATAAAGATAGCAAGAGAACGAAGAAAATTTTTATAATAGGAATACATTAGAAAGTGGCTTAAAATGGCATGCTCTATCTGAATCATGAAAGAAAAAATTTGGGTTCAGTCTCCCTTTAAGTAAGTTTAACAGCCTGAAATTAATCTGTGTACACAGAACAGATATTGGCTATCGAGCAACCAGATTTAGCAGCCACTTCCCTATTATCTTCCTGTCCAGCTGCTTGATGTGAGGGTGCCTAACTGCTTATTGATCACTGCAGATTGAAATGCATAGAATAGGAGCATACCCAATATTATCTAACATGCTAACAATGCAGAGAACTTATTGCAGAAAAATGCAAGTAAAAAAACGTTTTTGTTTATTAAACTTAGTTTGATTATATTTTCTGTGTTGTGAGATTTCATAAGGTTTATAATGCAGTTTAGCAAATGTTTTTGTTCATTTAACTTGGTTTAATTATATATTCTGTGTTGTGTGATTATTTGATACTATTTGTAATGCTGTTTAGCATTTAAAGTCTTAATTTCAAAGCTTTAAAAATAATGTATTAGGTGTTACTTATGTCAATTTTGAGAGGGGCCTGGAACCTAACTCCCTCACTTCCCATTGACTTACATTATAAACTGGGTTTCAATTTACAACGGTTTCGATTTACAACCATTCCTTCTGGAACCTAACTCCAGCATAAACTGAGGGCTACCTGTGTTGGATTTATCGAGGGTTATGTACAGCATTATTTAATAACATTTGCAATACAAAAACAAAAGTTACAATGTTGCTAGTTTTTATTTTAAGTATAGAAGGAAGTCCCTGTGCTGATAGAGCTAACATACAACCATCAACCTTAACTATTGATTTCCTTTTTTGGAGACTTATTAAAATATACAAGAGGCTATATAATATTGTGTGTTGTAATATCGTGTTGCTTGAGAGGCTGTTTTTAATGTACTTTTCACATTTTTAAATAATGAAGTTGAATAAATGTTATGCTTTAACAAGTAAGCTAACACTTTATTAAAGTAAAATACATCTTAGGACTAAGAGTGCTGAACATGTGTATCCTTTTTAGTGGACTCAGGACCACTAGTTTAGTAAATATGATTTGATGCATAACATCTGACAACATGATAAATACATAATTAGTATTCATTATATATGGGGGATATATTAGTCCTTAAAATTATTTGTGCCGTTGGAACCTATTTGTTGGAAATCATTTCACTGAATGTTAATTGATAAGATGACACAAATTAATTAATTGAAATGTAAATGCTTTTGTGTAAAATAGCTTAAATATATTAGTGTGCTATGTTAGTAACATAATAATTATCCACAACCATCATAATGAATATATCATATATGCAGCAGTCTGTGACAGTTGCACAGCACATTATACTGCATCCACATACTTTAAAGGGGTGGCAAACCCATCATCCTAACTTTATACAGTCTTTAGCTTACCACTGTTTCACACATACAATATTAGTTATACATTACAGTCTCTTGCCATACTTATTCATACATTTACAGTTAGCACTGTCACACACAGTATCCTTATCACCAAGACAACGAAGCACTCCGCACACATCCTACACACACAGTGTTCCCCACAGAAACTTTTGCCAGCCTGGTGGCATTATAAATTAGCTGGGTTCGGGTAGTGTAATCACTTTTTTAACATTATAACATTTTCTGCTATCAAAAGCACAAAGTAATTGCATAATTTAATATACATTTATTTAATGATGATTTGTGCAATAAAGGTTAAAAAAATGTAATGTTAATTTTAGCTTAAAACTTTGTTTGGGTAGTCAGTAAAATCTGCTTTGTGGTGCACCCATAAAAAGGTCCTGTGAATAACACTGCATACAGTCACAGAACACACCACTCTAACCTCATGTAAGAACTGCCGGTAAGTGGACGGATCCTTTCGTCATTCTTTTTTCTAGCAGCCTTTTCCTACACTAATCTCAAATCTTCTGCAACCGCTCCTTCAATACAACTCAGCTTTGCTGCAGTCAATGTTGTTACCTTACTGCAGTAGACCTATTTCTTAGCACCATATGTTTTAACCTACTAATTAAATTTTAAATGAGCTAATAAGTCACCACACACAATTTGACAACTTTTTTGTTTACTATTTTTTTGTTCCATAGCTTTAAGCACACACACACTGACAAGCCAGATTGCTCTGGACCTCCCATGGAAATTAAAAACAACTTTGCAGGAGAAGTCAGTATTCCTTATACATACTCCATTTCTTTTCAGGTAAGCTATTTTTTCATTAAAATTAAACATAATCTTTAGCAAATGACATCCACAATTTTTCAGATTTTTAACAAATTTGTAATTGAAAAAAAATATATATATTTACACATCTGTACTGATCTGAACATTAAACACTTTGAGATGGTAATATAAAATGATAAATCATATATATGTAAAAAAAAAGCTATACTTATTTTGTCCCCATTTCCTGTTCTAAATTGAAGTGCATTTTTATATTCCACACAGCCATTGGCCGCACACTATAGTGACCTATTTATAACTTTCCCTTATTGGCCACAGCAGAGAAGGTATCCTAAGTTACAACATGGCAGCTTTTTGTCAATATTTAAACAGCTAATGAAATTTAAAAAAAAATAATCTACAGGTTATTCTCAAACTAATCTTTTTTTCATTGAATGCATCGTTATTGCTGGCATTGACTTAGTGTTTAATGTCCCTTTAAATATAGATGTAATACATAAAAGTTTTGTTTTATTTGTTGTGGGATTACTGAATTTGCTTTTTTGGTCTTGTTAGAGAGTTTTGTTAGATAAATTTACACAACAGAGGTGTGTAGTGACTCAAAAATAAAATAAAAAGAATTCTCAAATGATAAACAAAAGCAGTTTTTTTTTAAAAGGTTTTTTTAATAGCAAAGTTCCAGACATTAATTGCCTTCTTAAAGGAACAGTGTGCTCCAGAATATTTATTGTTTAAAAATATAAATAATCCCATTCCCCAGTTTTGTATAACCAACATGGTTATATTAATATACTTTTTACCTCTGTGATTACCTTGTAACTAAGCCTCTGCAGACTGCCCCTTATCTCAGTTCTTTTGACAGACTTGCATTTTAGCCAATCAGTGCTGACTTATAGATAACATTCCGCTCACTCACGTGGAGTTATTTATATCGCACACGTGAATGTCAAAATGCATTGAGATAAGAGGTGGCCTTTAAGGGCTTAGAAATTAGCATTTGAGCCTACCTAGGTTTAGCTTTTAACAAAGAAAGTAATTTGGAAAGTAGTTTAAAATTGCATGCCCTATCTGAATCAGGAAAGTTACATTTTGGCCATTCATAGTATAAAATGCATTGTTTTGCAGTTATCTGCTAAAGCCAATTAGGGAAAATATTTAAATTTTCAGAGATCATTTACATGAAAAGGGGTAAAAATAAATAATGATTTAAGTGTTTTGCAAAGTTGTATTAGTATGCCTAAACATGCAGTATTAAAATTACAAGTTGGTCACTGTCCCGTTAAAGTCAGATAATACTGAAAAAGTCAAAATTAAACTTGCATGTAATTTTAATACACTTTTAAATTTACTTCTATTTTCAAATGCTTCATTCTCTTGGTATCGCTTGTTGAAAAAGAATAAACATATATCCCACGCTAGGAGGAGCTAGTTGCTGATTGGTGCCTGTACACATTTGTCTTTTGTGATTGGCTAACTAGATGTGTTCAGCTAGCTGCCAGTGGTGCATTGCTGTCCCTACAGCAAAGGATAACGAGAATGAAGCAAATTTTATAATAGAAGTAAATTGCAAAGTTGTTTAAAATTGTATGTTCTCTCCAAATCACAAAAGAACATTTTCTAAGATTAGTAAAATTATTTGAGTCGCAGATAATAAAGTAAAGTCGGCCTTCTTGTAACAAGTCACATTTTTGCAACAAATGTTTTTTTATTGGATGTTTGTACTTCAGGAAGAAAAAAACATCCGATGGGCATCAAGATGGGATTACATTTTAGAATCTATGCCTCACACACACATCCAATGGTTCAGGTAAGTAGAATGGGGGGACGACAGGGACTACTGGTTTTGGTTAGTAAACGTAATAATTGTAGCATGAGCTTATTGTAGAATAAATGTTAATTTTAAAATACTTTAGTAGGAATGAAGTGGGTATAATGCAGTTTTATAACAAACTTTGAATTAACATTTATTTATTTCTTAACAGTATTATGAATTCTTTAGTAATTGTCCTATTCCTGTCTGGTATGGTTGCCATGATCATGTTGAGAACATTACATAAAGACATTGCAAGATATAATCAGATGGATTCTACAGTAAGTGACTGAAAATAATAGAAATAATATATTTGTTTGCTGTCAAGTAAATTTTTATCTTTGTTGGTATCTTCTATATATGAAATTATTGCAGTAAAAAATCAACAAAAAAAGATTAAATACTGGATAACATTTCTGGGGGACCTCTTTTTCCTCATACCCCTACTATGATAGAAAAACTGATTTATAAAACTTATTTTCTTCACACTCAGACTTTTCTCAAACCATGTAGGTAATAGTATGTCAGGACCATATGAAGGCAAGGTTCGTGGAAGAAGAAAAAAAGTATCTGCCTAAAGAAGATTAGTATAGAATACATTTCTCACACATGCTGCTTGCTCTGATGCTCAGCTGGAATTTAGTAAACATGCACAAGCAAGACCACTGACAGTCTTGCATAACTGTTCTACTGAAGCTTCGTGTAGAGTAGACAATCACAGGAAGCTGCAAGCGCTCAAGTGGAATGAGCCTGGACCTTAAAATTAACCAGCTTTTTAAGGCACCAGAATTGCAGAGCAAATCCAAATGTCTATATAAACTATGGAAGCTTTCAGGCCTTTTTCTAGCGCCAGAATGGAGGAAAAAAAGAAAATTAAACTTTTTAATTTCTTTAGTTGCTTCCAAATAATAATTGTGAGCCATGATAGCATCAAGCAGAAGAGCCTCATGTTCACGGTTATTAACCAAATAAAAACAACCACTATATCAGAAGTAATATTCCAAGGAGACATCACATTATGCAGAATAAAAAAATAGCATTCTAAAAAAAAGTGTGTTTTCTCTCAATATTAGCTGTTTAAGGTATTCAAGCTTTAAGAAAAGTAGATTTTTTATTTTTCTTGAAAAATTTCTTATTCAAGAAAATTGAGGATTTAGTTTCTATGCCATAAGTGGAAGCATTTAAACATATTAGACAACCACAGAGGAAAATTATTTTCAATTAAAATAACGTTATTAGGATCCCTACTTCTGGCAACATTGCAGTTGTCCTCTGCCCACCAGATATATTCTGGAAACAACAATTTCTGTGAAATTATTAGAGTTTTTTTTTTTACCAAATCTTGGGAGGAATCTTCTTTTAAGTCTTCTTCTTTTAAGAAAATCTGCCAGAGCAGTCAAATGACCTAAAGTAGGTATTGCTAATCCATCATTATCTCACATTGCAAGCCTGTTGTAACCTCCCCCATCCTGATTGCTACCATACCTCCATTCTGTTTCTGATTTTATAATGGACCCCGATACTGCTGGGGTCCATGAGACTGAACAACCAGCAACACTTATCTGAGCTCAAAACATTTGTGGGAGTGTAGGTCTTACAAGGAAGCTACCTCTCCTGAGCCTTGCGCTGATCCTGAACCGCACCCCCACTGAAAAGACAGAGCTCATTTGGGTCTGTATATGTTATAAACTTGTTTAATAAATTCTGATCAGTCGCCGGAGCAGAGTTGGTGCTAAACTACTTTTAAAGTGATGGTGAAGGAAAGGATATAGAGGCTCTGCATATAAATCTCTAAGCAGTGCACTGAGATTGCATGTGAAAAAAAAAAATCTAGACTGCATTATCAACAATAATAGTAGAATTTCTATAATGGTAGTATGCTCCTGCGCCAGTTACTGTGATACAGAGGTTTCAGATATTTTTTTCACAAAAATACGTTTGCATGCAATATCTATGCACTGCATTGGTTCATATCAAAAACTGGTAAAAAGAAGCGGTATAAAATATATACTAATTTCACAAAACAAAGCTGCATTATGCTTTGCAAAATGATTCTCAAGTGTGACCTTGCAATTTCATGGAGCTTCCAATTTGTATTTAATGGGCCTTTACATTAAAAAAAAAAATAATAATAATAATTTTAAAACCTGTACAAACTGGTTAAAACAGCCTTTATAGAGAGATTGAATGGAAAACAGTAAACCCCTCCCATTAAAAAATCAATTTAGCAAAGATTTAAGTGCACGTATCTTTAACTGGGAATAAGTATTTTATTTAGATTATATCTTGTCATGTTATTTCTCCAATACACAAAAAATATCCTTATAGGGTTAATGCCAAAGCAAATACATAGTAAAATGCTGTAAATACATTGGGGCAGATTACAAGTGGAGCGGTATTTAACGCTCCGGCACTAACTCTGTTAGAAGTCGGGTAGCGCTCATATTACAAATTCAAAGTAAAACGTTTTCTCTCATGCACTAACCTGAAAAAAGCCAGTTAGGATATTGCGCGCAGGTTGATATATTCCCCCATAAAAGTCAATGGAGCAAAAAAGTGGTGGTGGTGGGGGGGGGGGAAGCCTAACATCCTACTTGCGCTCAAACCCGGTCTCATATTCTCAAGTGCGCTAACTCGACTTAAAAATATAAATTATTCACATTCCAATGTTCTTCACATAGAAGAAAATGTCTATGTATTCATAAATACATATTTCTACATATATCCGATTTTGTATTTTGGTCTCATTTATTTGTGTGTGTACATATGTATTTATGTGTATATATGTATGTAAATACATATATACACAAATTCATAAATACCTCTCTACACATACATACATATTTAGACATGTATATGTATGTATCTCTATGTTAAAGCCCTTTGACTGTATTTTTTTTTTCTAACACCTGAGACCTCAACTCTGAGCCATTATAACTTTTTTGTGCAATATTTATTTGATTAATTTTTATTAGATGTTGTTATTATGAGTGTAACTGCACATTGTAATGTATTGTGTTTTGTGACACTTTTTGTTTTGCAAAAATGTTAACCAATGCTCTGAGCACATTATCTTAATTGCGCTCAAGCGATTGCGTTTACTTTCAACTTGTTATACGAGCGCTACATCCGTGTGTGCAGACATCCGCGATAAACCCCTTTTTGCTCACGCATAACTTAGCGCGCCACTCGTAATTTTTTCCCATTATAATTGGTTTAAAAGTTTATTGTATACAGTTAGTCTGTGTTTATAAATTAGCACTGCTTTTACTGAACTTCTAAGGTATTTATGTTCTATTTCTAATTTTAAGGAAGATGCTCAGGAAGAGTTTGGTTGGAAACTGGTTCATGGTGATATTTTCAGGCCCCCAAGAAAAGGCATGCTGCTTTCAGTTTTTCTAGGCTCTGGAACACAGATTTTAATCATGACATTTGTCACACTGTGTAAGTATTTAATTTGCCAAAATGATGTGAAAATAGTACATCCACATATTTTTTCTGTTTGTGACAAACCCTTCATAATAGAAATGTTTAGAAATGGTATATGAGTTAAATAAATAGTGCAAAATCGCCTCACAGTGTACTAAGAAACTTACAAGAAAACCCATTTTAAAGTGCAAAGTTTACTGTGTTCCATGCACTTAAAGTGAGTCAACCCTAGCGTTTCTGAAACGCTAGGATTGACTATTGAAGCAAATAAAGGGGACTTTCATTCATGAAATAAAAGGGGACTTTCATTCAAGTGATCGCCGCTCTGAGCTGCTAAGGTAGCCCACGGCAGATTGCTGTTTTGCTAAGAGGTGATGGATTTACTGCACGGCTATTGGTTTAGAGGTGAAAAGGTCACCTCTCTAGCAAAACGGCGTTCTGCCGTGGCCTGCCTTAACAGCTCAGAGCGGCGATCGCTTGAAACAAATAAAGGAGCTTTCTACATGAAGTATCTTATACTTCATGAATGAAAGTCCCCTTTATTTGTTTCAATAGTCAATCCTAGCTTTTCAGAAACGCTAGAGTTAACTTTCACTTTTAATGAAAATATCAAAATAGTTAGCTGCAATTTGTGAATCAAATAAAACAAAATAATAATGCAGGAATTCCTAATAACTTAAATATAGGTAACTTGACTAATGCTGATTTATTTACGGAGGAGAGTTACAACCTTAGTTCTATAGTTAAAGCAAGCTTTCTCTATCTCTGGAGTTAGCACCAAACAAAGATGGACAGGTACTGTTCTAAATGGTAATAATTTGATTGGGAAAAAAAGGAGAAAATGTGCATAGTATATCATGAAAAGTCTATCTTGAAATTAGGGCTGGACGATATGGGCAAAAATGAAAATTGTGATTTTGTACCCAAAAAAACGTGATTGCGATTAAATCGCGATTTTCTTAATTACTAAAACACCTTAATTTTCTAAACAAGCTGAGGGGAGGGAGAGAGAGGGAGGGGGTGGAGTCAGGCTCAGTGGAAGTGAAAGCAGTCTGAATAACTTGCTGCATATACTTATTCCTGAAGATTTATTCAATAGAATATTTGTTTCTCTTGTAAGGTGTATCCAGTCCACGGGTTCATCCATTACTTGTGGGATATTCTCCTTCCCAACAGGAAGTTGCAGAAGACACCCACAGCAGAGCTGTCTATATAGCTCCTCCCCTAACCCCCACCTCCAGTCATTCTCTTTGCAACTCTCGACAAGATAGGAAGTATAAAGAGATATGCGGTACCGGCAATGTACTGTTTACTCCCAGGGAAAAAAGGGGATTATTAGTGACCAGCGCCAAATATAAATAATTTACTGCAAACTCCAATTAGAAAATATAGGACACCCTCTCAAACCTATAATAAGGACCAAAGAAATAGAAAAAAACACTAGGGAGCGCTCGAAAAACCAAGCTAAAGAGTAAAATAAACTAACCTATCTACAAGGCCAGACTTAATCAATATTAGATATAAATTGGATGGTGTATATAAAAAAAAAATATATATATTATATTAATTAGTGTATATAAATAGTAATTGATGCCAAAAAAACTATTGGAAAGGTGCCGGTTATAAACACATGTATTTAACCAGAATGAAAAATACAATGCAATATTTATTTAAACGTTGATAATTATTATAGGTCGACCTATTAAAAATACATATTTATTAAACACAATAAAAAATATATTAAAATAAAAATCTGTATTAGGATAAATAAAAGACTGGTACAATACACCCAAATTGACCACCCACCGAGGGTATAGTTCAGTCTCTGAAGCTCGGGAAACAAAAGTGCTTACAACAATAAATTTAATAGAATCTGGCTAAGAAACCCGGTGATGTACTGCAGTTTTCTTTTACAGGATCAAGTTTACCTTTAAAAGATTTCCCAAGACCTGCTTGTGCAGTCAAATACTGCAGTCTTCACCTTAAAGGGTTATTACGCCAGAGATTTAGCAAAATGCTCCAAAGTATAGGAGCCAAGATAATGAGCAACGCGTTTCAAAACAATACGTTTCTTTGTCAAGCTCTGAGAGCTTGGATGACTGTGACCCCATTGTAGTTCCATAGAAGTTGTGTAAAATGGACAAATACTTTGCAGTGCCTGTTTACACTGATGTTTTTCCAGTCCCTAAGAGGTTTTCGGAAATTATTACTAAGGAAGGGATAGACAAGGTGTGCCGTTCTCTCCCCCTCCTGCCTTTAAAAAGATGTTTCCCATAGATGTCGCCATACGGGACTCGTGGCAGACGGTCCCTAAGGTGGAGGGAGCTATTTCTACCCTAGCTAAGGGTACAACTATCCCCGTCGAGGACAGTTGTGCTTTCAAAGATCCTATGGATAAAAAATTGGAGGGTCTCCTTAAGAACATTTTTATACATCAAGGTTTTCGTCTCCAGCCTCTTGCATGCATTGCCCCAGTTACTGCTGCAGCGGCTTTTTGGTTCGAGTCTCTTGAGGAGGCTCTACTGGTGGAGACCCCTTTAGATGATATTTTAGACAGCATTAAAGCTCTTAAGTTAGCTAATTCCTTTATTTCTGACGCCGTTTTTCATTTAACTAAGTTAGCGGCTAAGAATTCAGGTTTTGCCATTCTGGCGCGTAGGGCGCTATGGCTTAAGTCCTGGTCAGCAGACGTTACTTCAAAATCTAAGCTTCTTAACATCCCCTTCAAAGGATAGACCCTATTCGGACCTGGCCTGAAGGAGATAATTTCTGATATTACCGGAGGAAAAGGTCACGCCCTTCCTCAGGATAGGTCCAATAAATTAAGGGCCACACAGAATAATTTTCGTTCCTTAAACTTCAAGAGTGGCGCAGCTTCAGCTTCCTCTAATGCAAAACAAGAGGGAAATTTCGCCCAGTCCAAGCCAGTCTGGAGACCTAACCAGGCTTGGAACAAGGGGAAGCAGACCAAAAAACCTGCTGCCTCTTAAGACTGCATGAAGGAGTAGCCCACGATCCGGGACCGGATCTAGTCGGGGGCAGACTTTCTCTCTTTGCCCAGGCTTGGGCAAGAGACGTTCAGGATCCCTGGGCAGTAGAGATTGTTTCCCAGGGATATCTTCTGGAATTCAAAGGTTCATCCCCAAAAGGGAGATTTCTCCTCTCACAATTATCTGCAAACCAGATAAAGAGTGAGGCATTCTTAAATTGTGTTCAAGACCTACTCGTTATGGGAGTGATCCACCCAGTTCCAAGAGAGGAACAGGGGCAGGGTTTCTATTCAAACCTGTTTATAGTTCCCAAAAAAGAGGGAACTTTCAGACCAATCTTGGATCTCAAGTTCCTAAACAAATTCCTCAGGGTCCCATCCTTCAAGATGGAGACAATCCGAACCATTCTTCCTATGATCCAGGAGGGTCAATATATGACTACCGTGTACTTAAAGGATGCTTATCTGCACATCCTGATTCACAGAAATCATCACCAGTTCCTCAGGTTTGCCTTCCTAGACAGGCATTACCAGTTTGTGGCTCTTCCCTTCGGGTTAGCCACGGCGCCGAGAATCTTTACAAAGGTTCTAGGGTCCCTTCTGGCGGTCCTAAGGCCGCGAGGCATAGCAGTGGCACCTTATTTAGACGACATCTTAATCCAGGCATCGACTCTTCAAGTCGCCAAGTCCCATACGGACATTGTTCTGGCCTTTCTGAGGTCTCACGGATGGAAGGTGAAGTTAGAAAAGAGTTCGCTTTCCCCTCTCACAAGAGTTTCCTTCCTAGGGACTCTGATAGAAGGAAGTCAGGATATCAAAGCTTCTGACCTCCTGCAGTGCTCTTCATTACATTTCTCAGTCGTCAGTGGCTCAGTGTATGAAAGTAATCGGGCTTATGGTAGCGGCAATGGACATAGTTCCGTTTGCCCGCTTACATCTCAGACCACTGCAACTTTGCATGCTCCATCAGTGGAATGGGGACTACACAGATTTGTCTCCTTTGCTAGATCTGGATCAAGAGACCAGGGATTCTCTTCTCTGGTGGTTATCTCGGGTGCATCTGTCCAGGGGAATAAGTTTCCGCAGTTCAGAGTGGACTATAGTGACGACAGATGCCAGCCTTCTGGGCTGGGGCGCAGTCTGGAACTCCCTGAAGGCTCAGGGTTCGTGGACTCAGGAGGAAGCCCTCCTTCCGATAAACATTCTGGAACTAAGAGCGATATTCAATGCTCTTCAGGCTTGGCCTCAACTAGCTGCGGTCAGGTTCATCAGATTTCAGTCGGACAATATCACGACTGTAGCCTATATCAACCATCAGGGGTGGAACAAGGAGTCCCCTGCCAATGATGGAGGTTTCCAAGATAATTCTATGGGCAGAGGTTCACTCTTGCCATCTCTCAGCTATCCATATCCCAGGAGTAGAGAACTGGGAGGCGGATTTTCTAAGTCGGAAGACTTTTCATCCAGGGGAGTGGGAGCTCCATCCGGAGGTATTTGCCCAGCTGATTCAACTATGGGGCAAACCAGAACTGGATCTGATGGCGTCTCGTCAGAACGCCAAGCTTCCTTGTTACGGATCCAGGTCAAGGGATCTTCAGGCAGCGCTGATAGATGCTCTAGCAGTGCCCTGGTCCTTCAGCCTGGCTTATGTGTTTCCACCATTTCCTTTCCTCCCTCGTCTGATTGCCAAGATCAAGCAGGAGAGAGCTTCTGTGATTTTGATAGCACCTGCGTGGCCACGCAGGACTTGGTATGCAGATCTGGTGGACATATCATCCTTTCCACCATGGACTCTGCCGCTGAGGCAGGACCTTCTACTCCAAGGTCCATTCAAACATCCAAATCTAATTTCTCTGCGTCTGACTGCTTGGAGATTGAACGCTTGATTTCTCCAACATAGGTGTGTCCGGTCCACGGCGTCATCCTTACTTGTGGGATATTCTCTTCCCCAACAGGAAATGACAAAGAGCCCAGCAAAGCTGGTCACATGATCCCTCCTAGGCTCCGCCTTCCCCAGTCATTCTCTTTGCCGTTGCACAGGCAACATCTCCACGGAGATGGCTCAGAGTTTTTTGGTGTTTAAATGTAGTTTTTATTCTTCTATCAAGAGTTTGTTATTTTAAAATAGTGCTGGTATGTACTATTTACTCTGAAACAGAAAAGAGATGAAGATTTCTGTTTGTAAGAGGAAAATGATTTTAGCAACCGTTACTAAAATCGATGGCTGTTTCCACACAGGACTGTTGAGAGGAATTAACTTCAGTTGGGGGAAACAGTGAGCAGACTTTGGCTGCTTGAGGTATGACACATTTCTAACAAGACTTGGTAATGCTGGAAGCTGTCATTTTCCCTATGGGATCCGGTAAGCCATTTTCTTAATTTTCAATATAAGAATAAAAGGGCTTCACAAGGGCTTTAAAGACTGGTAGACATTTTTCTGGGCCAAAACGATTACTTTATAAGCATATTTAATGGTTTATAACTTTGGAGAGTTATTTTAATCTTGGGAATTTTGTTAAAAAAACGGCAGGCACTGTATTGGACACCTTTTTCACTGGGGGCCTTTTCTAGTCATAGGCAGAGCCTCATTTTCGCGCCACTAATGCGCAGTTGTTTTTGAGAAGCAAGGCATGCAGATGCATGTGTGAGGAGCTCAGATCCACTGAAAAAGCTTATTGAAGGCGTCATTTGGTATCGTATTCCCCTCTGGGCTTGGTTGGGTCTCAGCAAAGCAGATACCAGGGACTGTATAGGGGTTAAATGTAAAAACGGCTCCGGTTCCGTTATTTTAAGAGTTAAAGCTTTCAAATTTGGTGTGCAATACTAAATAAATTTTGGTGAATTTTGAACATTTCCTTCATACTTTTGCGTATATTCAGTAAAAAAGTGTGTTCAGTTTAAAATTTAAAGAGACAGTAACGGTTTTATTTTAAAACGTTTTTTGTGCTTTGTTATCAAGTTTATGCCTATTAACATGTCTGAACTATCAGATAGACGATGTTCTGTATGTTCGGAAGCCAAGGTTCCTCTCCATTTAAATATATGTGACACTGATAATAATGTTGCCCAAAATGATTCCTTAAGTGAGGGGAGTAAGCATGGTACTGCATCATCTCCTTCTATGTCTACACCAGTCTTGCCCACTCAGGAGGTCCCTAGTGCATCTAGTGCGCCAATCCTCCTTACTATGCAACAATTAACGGCTGTAATGGATAATTCTATTAAAAACATTTTAGCCAAAATGCCCACTTATCAGCGAAAGCGCGACTGCTCTGTTTTAGATACTGAAGAGCATGAGGACGCTGATGATAATGGTTCTGACATGCCCTTACACCAGTCTGAAGGGGCTAGGGAGGTTTTGTCTGAGGGAGAAATTTCAGATTCAGGAAAAATTTCTCAACAAGCTGAACCTGACGTTATTACATTTAAATTTAAATTGGAACATCTCCGCGCTCTGCTTAAGGAGGTGTTATCTACTCTGGATGATTGTGACAATTTGGTCATTCCAGAGAAATTATGTAAGATGGACAGGTTCCTAGAGGTCCCGGTGCCCCCCGAAGCTTTTCCTATACCCAAGCGGGTGGCGGACATTGTAAATAAAGAATGGGAAAGGCCCGGCATACCTTTTGTCCCTCCCCCTATATTTAAGAAATTATTTCCTATGGTCGACCCCAGGAAGGACTTATGGCAGACAGTCCCCAAGGTCGAGGGGGCGGTTTCTACTCTAAACAAACGCACCACTATCCCTATAGAAGATAGTTGTGCTTTCAAAGATCCTATGGATAAAAAATTAGAGGGTTTGCTTAAAAAGATGTTTGTTCAGCAAGGTTACCTTCTACAACCAATTTCATGCATTGTTCCTGTCACTACAGCAGCGTGTTTCTGGTTCGAGGAACTAGAAAAGTCGCTCAATCAAGCATCTTCTTATGAGGAGGTTATGGACAGAGTTCAAGCACTTAAGTTAGCTAGCTCTTTTACCTTAGACGCCACTTTGCAATTAGCTAGATTAGCGGCGAAAAATTCAGGTTTTGCTATTGTGGCGCGCAGAGCGCTTTGGCTGAAGTCCTGGTCAGCGGATGTGTCCTCCAAGAACAGATTGCTTAACATCCCTTTCAAGGGGAAAACGCTGTTTGGCCCTGACTTGAAAGAGATTATTTCAGACATCACTGGGGGAAAGGGCCACGCCCTTCCTCAGGATAGGTCTTTTAAGGCTAAGAATAAAACAAATTTTCGTCCCTTTCGCAGAAACGGACCAGCCTCAAATAATACATCCTCTAAGCAAGAGGGTAATTCTTCTCAAACCAAGCCAGCCTGGAGACCGATGCAAGGCTGGAACAAAGGTAAGCAGGCCAAGAAGCCCGCTACCGCTACCAAGACAGCATGAGATGCTGGCCCCCGATCCGGGACCGGATCTGGTGGGGGGCAGACTCTCTCTCTTCGCTCAGGCTTGGGCAAGAGATGTTCAGGATCCTTGGGCGCTAGAAATAGTTTCTCAAGGTTATCTCCTGGAATTCAAGGAACTACCCCCAAGGGGAAGGTTCCACAGGTCTCAATTGTCTTCAGACCAAATAAAAAGACAGGCATTCTTACATTGTGTAGAAGACCTGTTAAAAATGGGAGTGATTCATCCTGTTCCATTAGGAGAACAAGGGATGGGGTTTTACTCCACTCTGTTCATAGTTCCCAAAAAAGAGGGAACATTCAGGCCAATTTTGGATCTCAAGATCCTAAACAAATTTCTCAAGGTCCCATCGTTCAAGATGGAAACCATTCTGACAATTCTTCCTACCATCCAGGAAGGTCAATTCATGACCACGGTGGATTTAAAGGATGCGTATCTACATATTCCTATCCACAAGGAACATCATCGGTTCCTAAGATTCGCCTTTCTGGACAAGCATTACCAGTTTGTGGCACTTCCATTCGGACTAGCCACTGCTCCAAGAATTTTCACAAAGGTACTAGGGTCCCTTCTAGCGGTGCTAAGGCCAAGGGGCATTGCAGTAGTACCCTACTTGGACGACATACTGATTCAAGCGTCGTCTCTGCCACAAGCAAAGGCTCATACGGACATTGTCCTAGCCTTTCTCAGATCTCACGGGTGGAAAGTGAACGTAGAAAAAAGTTCTCTATTCCCGTCAACAAGAGTTCCCTTCTTGGGAACAATAATAGATCCTTGGAAATGAAGATTTTTCTGACAGAAGCCAGAAAATCAAAACTTCTAAGCTCTTGTCAAGTACTTCATTCTGTTCTTCTTCCTTCCATAGCGCAGTGCATGGAAGTAATAGGTTTGATGGTTGCGGCAATGGACATAGTTCCTTTTGCGCGAATTCATCTAAGACCATTACAACTGTGCATGCTCAGACAGTGGAATGGGGATTATACAGATTTGTCCCCGACGATCCAAGTAGATCAGAGGACCAGAGATTCACTCCGTTGGTGGCTGACCCTGGACAACCTGTCCCAAGGGATGAGCTTCAGAAGACCAGAGTGGGTCATTGTAACGACCGACGCCAGCCTGGTGGGCTGGGGCGCGGTCTGGAAACACCTGAAAGCTCAGGGTCTATGGTCTCGGGAAGAATCTCTTCTCCCGATAAACATTCTGGAACTGAGAGCGATATTCAATGCTCTCAAGGCTTGGCCTCAACTAGCAAAGGCCAAATTCATAAGGTTTCAATCAGACAACATGACGACTGTTGCATATATCAACCATCAGGGGGGAACAAGGAGTTCCCTGGCGATGGAAGAAGTGACCAAAGTAATTCAATGGGCGGAGCTTCACTCCTGCCACTTGTCTGCAATCCACATCCCAGGAGTGGAAAATTGGGAAGCAGATTTTCTGAGTCGTCAGACATTTCATCCGGGGGAGTGGGAACTCCATCCGGAAATCTTTGCCCAAATAACTCAATTATGGGGCATTCCAGACATGGATCTGATGGCGTCTCGTCAGAACTTCAAGGTTCCTTGCTACGGGTCCAGATCCAGGGATCCCAAGGCGACTCTAGTAGATGCACTAATAGCGCCCTGGACCTTCAACCTAGCTTATGTGTTCCCACCGTTTCCTCTCATTCCCAGGCTGGTAGCCAGGATCAATCAGGAGAGGGCTTCGGTGATCTTGATAGCTCCTGCGTGGCCACGCAGAACTTGGTATGCAGACCTGGTGAATATGTCATCGGCTCCACCATGGAAGCTACCTTTGAGACGGGACCTTCTTGTTCAAGGTCCGTTCGAACACCCGAATCTGGCATCACTCCAACTGACTGCTTGGAGATTGAACGCTTGATTTTATCAAAGCGTGGGTTCTCAGATTCTGTCATTGATACTCTTATTCAGGCTAGAAAGCCTGTAACTAGAAAAATTTACCATAAAGTATGGAAGAAATATATCTGTTGGTGCGAATCGAAAGGATTCCCATGGAACAGGGTAAAAATTCCTAAGATTCTATCCTTTCTACAAGAGGGTTTGGAGAAAGGATTATCTGCAAGTTCTTTGAAGGGACAGATTTCTGCTTTATCTGTTTTACTTCACAAGAAGCTGGCGGCTGTGCCAGATGTTCAGGCTTTTGTTCAGGCTCTGGTTAGAATCAAGCCTGTTTACAAACCTTTGACTCCTCCTTGGAGTCTCAATTTAGTTCTTTCAGTTCTTCAAGGGGTTCCGTTTGAACCCTTACATTCCGTAGATATTAAGTTATTATCTTGGAAAGTTTTGTTTTTGGTTGCAATTTCTTCTGCTAGAAGAGTTTCAGAGTTATCTGCTCTGCAGTGTTCTCCTCCTTATCTGGTGTTCCATGCAGATAAGGTGGTTTTGCGTACTAAACCTGGTTTTCTTCCGAAAGTTGTTTCTAACAAAAATATTAACCAGGAGATAGTTGTGCCTTCTTTGTGTCCGAATCCAGTTTCAAAGAAGGAACGTTTGTTGCACAATTTGGATGTAGTTCGTGCTCTAAAATTCTATTTAGAGGCTACAAAGGATTTCAGACAAACATCTTCCTTGTTTGTTGTTTATTCTGGTAAAAGGAGAGGTCAAAAAGCAACATCAGATTGGCTTATGAGACTGCCGGACGGCAGCCTCCTGAAAGAATCACAGCTCATTCCACTAGGGCTGTGGCTTCCACATGGGCCTTCAAGAACGAGGCTTCTGTTGATCAGATATGTAAGGCAGCGACTTGGTCTTCACTGCACACTTTTACCAAATTTTACAAATTTGATACTTTTGCTTCTTCTGAGGCTATTTTTGGGAGAAAGGTTTTGCAAACCGTGGTGCCTTCCATCTAGGTGACCTGATTTGCTCCCTCCCATCATCCGTGTCCTAAAGCTTTGGTATTAGTTCCCACAAGTAAGGATGACGCCGTGGACCGGACACACCTATGTTGGAGAAAACAGAATTTATGTTTACCTGATAAATTACTTTCTCCAACGGTGTGTCCGGTCCACGGCCCGCCCTGGTTTTTTAATCAGGTCTGATGATTTATTTTCTCTAACTACTGTCACCACGGTATCATACGATTTCTCCTATGCAAATATTCCTCCTTTACGTCGGTCGAATGACTGGGGAAGGCGGAGCCTAGGAGGGATCATGTGACCAGCTTTGCTGGGCTCTTTGCCATTTCCTGTTGGGGAAGAGAATATCCCACAAGTAAGGATGACGCCGTGGACCGGACACACCGTTGGAGAAAGTAATTTATCAGGTAAACATAAATTCTGTTTTTATCAAAACGTGGTTTCTCCGAGTCGTCATTGATACCTTGATTCAGGCTCGTAAGCCTGTCACCAGGAAAATCTATCATAAGATATGGTGTAAATATCTTCTTTGGTTTGAATCCTGGGGTTACTCATGGAGTAAGGTCAGGATTCCTAGGATATTATCTTTTCTCCAAGAGGGATTGGAAAAGGGATTATCAACTAGTTCCTTAAATGGACAGATTTCTGCTCTGTCTATTCTTTTGCACAAGCGTCTGGCAGATGTTCCAGATGTTCAGGCGTTTTGTCAGGCTTTAGTTAGAATCAAGCCTGTGTTTAAACCTGTTGCTCCGCCATGGAGTTAAAATTTAGTTCTTAAAGTTCTTCAAGGGGTTCCGTTTGAACCTTTGCATTCCATAGATATCAAGCTTTTATCTTGGAATGTTCTGTTCTTAGTAGCTATCTCTTCGGCTCGAAGAGTTTCAGAATTATCTGCCTTAGTGTGATTCCCCTTATCTGGTCTTCCATGCAGATAAGTTAGTTTTGCGTACCAAACCTGATTTTCTTCCTAAGGTGGTTTCTAATAAGAATATCAATCAGGAAATTGTTGTTCCGTCACTGTGTCCTAATCCTTCTTCAAAGAAGGATAGTCTGTTACACAATCTTGACGTGGTTCGTGCTTTAAAGTTCTATTTACAAGCTACTAAGGATTTTCGTCAAACATCTGCATTGTTTGTTGTCTACTCTGGAAAGAGGAGAGGCCAAAAGGCTTCGGCAACTTCTCTTTCTTTTTGGCTGAGAAGCATAATCCGTTTAGCTTATGAGACTGCTGGCCAGCAGCCTCCTGAAAGAATTACAGCTCATTCTACTAGAGCGGTAGCTTCCACATGGGCTTTTAAAAATGAGGCCTCTGTTGAACAGATTTGTAAGGCGGCGACTTGGTCTTCGCTTCATACTTTTTCTAAATTTTACAAATTTGATACTTTTGCTTCTTCGGAGGCTATTTTTGGGAGAAAGGTCTTACAGGCAGTGGTGCCTTCCGTTTAAGTTCCTGCCTTGTCCCTCCCTTCATCCGTGTCCTAAAGCTTTGGTATTGGTATCCCACAAGTAACTGATGAACCCGTGGACTGGATAAACCTTACAAGAGAAAACAAAATTTATGCTTACCTGATAAATTTCTTTCTATTGTGGTGTATCCAGTCCACGGCCCGCCCTGTCACTTTAAGTCAGGTGTTTTTATTTTTAAAACTACAGTCACCACTGCACCCTATAGTTTCTCCTTTTTCTTACTTGTCTTCGGTCGAATGACTGGAGGTGGGGGTTAGGGGAGGAGCTATATAGACAGCTCTGCTGTGGGTGTCCTCTTTGCAACTTCCTGTTGGGAAGGAGAATATCCCACAAGTAATGGATGAACCCGTGGACTGGATACACCACAAGAGAGAAATTTATCAGGCAAGCATAAATTTATTTTTTTATTTTCAAACGCCTACATTACATATATACTGTAAGTAAAGCATTAGCCATTAAAAAGTTCTTTACTTACTGTGTAGATGTATGAAAATAAAAACAAATATTTTATTAGATAAATCTCCAGGTATGAGTATATGCCAGAGCAGTGCCACATCTGTTGTTCAGATTGCTTTCATTTCCACCGAGCCTCCCTTTCACCGGAACTTGTTTACTTTAGATTTTATAACCCTGCAGACAGTGGCAATGCAGTCAGATCGCTCCTTTTATCCTGCCCGTAGTGCAAGTTTCTTACTTGCTTGCCTCCAGTCGCCTGTGTGAGCAACCCAACTTGACCACGTGTCTCCACTTTTCTATGCCCCACAGTGCTGCCTCTTCTAACTGCTGTGTGTGCACGGCTCCTCTGCCTAGCTATATGCTAGGTCAGAACATGTCACTCAGTTACCGGTGGTCCAGGACTAGCTCCTTCCATTGTATTCACACAGGCCCCGTCCGACCATAAAAACCGCAGACTCTCGCGGTTTTTAAATCGCAGCAGTTAATCGCGGTTTAAAACCGCATATGCAGTTAATCACCCAGCCCTTCTTGAAATATATACACATGCATTTAATAAGGAAAATCCATGAAGTTTTAAAATCACCAGCCTGTCAGGGAACTGTCTTTGTACAAGGAATTCCATTATAAGTATCAAATCAGCACAGTAACATGTGAAATATCATTGACATAGATCACAGTATGGCATTCTCTCAGATTTGTAATAAGAGACCTGCCTTGTCTGACGTTTGCAGACCTCCTCTGCCACAATTTAATATTTCTTATGATCTAAAATATAAATATACTGGTCTTACCTTATGTAGTGATTAATGAACACCAAGTTAAAGAAAATAATCAAGAAGAAAAAATTTATTGATATAATGCTTTATATAAGGGAATACATTTGGATATGTTTTTGCTTTTTCTGGAGTTTATTTTTACTCTAAATTAATAAAGCTTTTTTTTTTTTTTTTTATGGCTGTGTTTAGACTTAGTGAATCTCCACCGCAAGCACATACATTATCCTGTACAGCAGCCTATCCTTATTTGTTGATTCCTTGTGTTTGTTTTAATATATCACTTAAAATACAAAATAACCCCTGTATAATGGCAAGTGTCGTGTAGATTAGATGACATGTATTTATATTTCTTTCATGTAATTAGCAAGAGTCCATGAGCTAGTGACGTATGGGATATACATTCCTACCAGGAGGGGCAAAGTTTCCCAAACCTTAAAATGCCTATAAATACACCCCTCACCACACCCACAATTCAGTTTTACAAACTTTGCCTCCCATGGAGGTGGTGAAGTAAGTTTGTGCTAGATTCTACGTTGATATGCGCTTCGCAGCAGGCTGAAGCCCGGTTTTCCTCTCAGAGTGCAGTGAATGTCAGAGGGATGTGAAAAGAGTATTGCCTATTTAAAAACCATGGTTTTCCTCTAGGGGATCTATTTCATAGGTTCTCTGTTATCGGTCGTAGAGATTTCTTCTCCTACCTCCCTTTTCAGATCGACGATATACTCTTATATACCATTACCTCTACTGATTCTCGTTTCAGTACTGGTTTGGCTATCTACTATATGTAGATGAGTGTCTTGGGGTAAGTAAGTCTTATTTCTATTTATGACACTCAAAGCTATGGTTGGGCACTTTATATGTAAAGTTCTAAATATGTGTTTAAACTTATATTTGCCATGAGTCAGGATAATCCGTATTACTTCATTCAGACTGTCAGTTTCATTTTTTTGGGAAAATGCATATAAATGTTATTTTTCTTACCTTAAAATTTTCAATTGACTTTTTTTCAAAAATTGCGGGCTGTTAGGCTCGCGGGTGCAGAAAATGCTTCTATTTATTGCGTCATTTTTGGCGCAAGACTTTTTTGGTGCAAAAATTTTGTCATTTCCGGCGTCATAGTTGCGCCGGAAGTTTTCACGTAATTGCGTCATTTTTTGACGTATGCTTATTGCGGTCGTTTTTTTGGCACCAAAAAATATGGGCGTCATTCTTGGCGCCAAAATATGTGGGCGTCATTCTTGGCGCCAAAAATTTGGGCGTCATACTTGGCGCCAGTTTTTTCACATTATTTCAGTCTTACTTTTTAGTTGCTTCTGGTTTTCTAGAGGCTTGTTTCATTTTGAATTTTTTCCCATTCCTGAAACTGCAATTTAAGGAATTTGATAATTTTGCTTTATATGTTGTTTTTTCTTTTACATATTGCAAGATGTCACTACCTGACCCTGGATCAGAATTTACTTCTGGAAAAGCGCTGCCTCATGTCGGTTCTACCAAAGCTAAGTGCATTTGTTGTAAACTTTTGGTAACTGTTCCTCCGGCTGTAGTTTGTGTTAGTTCTCATGATAAACTATTAAACGCAGATAGCATTTCCATTAGTAATAATCCATTACCTGTTGTTCCTTCAACATCTAATGTTCAGGATGTTCCTGTTAATGTAAGAGAATTTGTTTCTAATTCTATTCGGAAGGCTCTGTCTGTTATTCCTCCTTCTAGTAAACTTAAGAGGTCTTTTAAAACTTCACATATTTCAGATGATTTTTTAAATGACCGCCATCATTCTGACTTATCTATTTCTGATGAGGATCTATCTGGTTCAGAAGATTCTACCTCAGATATTGACACTGATAAATCTTCATATTTGTTTAAGATGGAGTTTATTCGTTCTTTACTTAAAGAAGTGTTGATTGCATTAGATATGGAGGAGTCTAGTCCTCTTGATATTAAAACTAATAAGCGTTTAAATTCAGTTTTTAAACCTCATGTAGTTATTCCAGAAGTTTTTCCAGTTCCTGATGCCATTTCAGAAGTAATTTCTAGGGAATGGAATAGTCTGGGGTACTTCATTTACTCCATCTCCAAGGTTTAAGAAATTGTACCCTTTGCCATCTGATAGATTAGAGTTTTGGGAGAAAAACCCCAAAGTTGATGGGGCTATCTCTACTCTTGCTAAACGTACTACTATTCCTACGGCAGATAGTACTTCTTTTAAAGATCCTTTAGATAGGAAGCTTGAATCCTTTCTAAGGAAGGCTTATTTATGTTCAGGTAATCTTCTTAGACCTGCTATTTCTTTGGCTGATGTTGCTGCAGCTTCAACTTTCTGGTTGGAGGCTTTAGTGCAACAAGTGTCAGACCATATTGCTTATAGCATTGTTAAACACCTTCAACATGCTAATCACTTTATTTGTGATGCCATTTTCGACATCATTAGAATTGATGTCGGCTATATGTCTTTAGCTATTTTAGCCAGAAGAGCTTTATGGCTTAAGTCTTGGAATGCAGATATGACTTCTAAGTCAACTTTGCTTTCTCTTTATTTCCAAGGTAAATTATTTGGTTCTCAGTTAGACTCAATAATTTCAACTGTTACTGGGGGGAAAGGAGCCTTTTTACCTCATGATTAAAAATCTAAAGGTAAATATAGGGCTACTAATCGTTTTTGTTCCTTTCGTCAGAATAAGGAACAAAAGCCTGACCCTTCCTCTAAAGGAACAGTTTCCGTTTGGAAACCTTCTCCAGTCTGGAATAAATCCAAGCCTTTTAGAAAGTCAAAACCAGCTCCCAAGTCCGCATGAAGGTGCGGCCCTCATTCCAGCACAGCTGGTAGGGGGCAGGTTACGATTTTTCAAAAATGTTTGGATCAATTCGATTCAAAGTCTTTGGATTCAGAACATTGTTTCACAAGGGTACAGAATAGGTTTCAAGGTAAGACCGCCTGTGAGAAGATTCTTTCTTTCACGCATTCCAGTAAACGCTCAAGCGTTTCTGAAATGTATTTCAGATCTGGAGTCAGCTGGGGTAATTGTGCCAGTTCTGGAACAGGGCCTGGGGTTTTATTCAAATCTGTTCATTGTTCCAAAGAAAGAGAATTCTTTCAGACCAGTTCTGGATCTAAAAATATTGAATCATTATGTAAGGATACCAACATTCAAGATGGTGACTATAAGGACTATTCTGCCTTTTGTTCAGTAAGGGCATTATATGTCCACAATAGACTTACAGGATGCATATCTTCATATTCCAATTCATCCGAATCATTATCAGTTCCTGAGATTCTCTTTTCTAGACAAGCATTACCAGTTTGTTGTTCTACCTTTTGGCCTAGCAACAGCTCCAAGGATCTTTTCGAAGGTTCTCGGTGCCCTTCTTTCTGTAATCAGGGAGCAGGGTATTGCGGCATTTCCTTATTTGGACGATATCTTGGTACTTGCTCAGTCTTTACATTCTGCAGAATCTCACACGAATCAACTTGTGTTGTTTCTTCAAAGACATGGTTGGAGGATCAATTTACCAAAGAGTTCCTTGATTCCTCAGACAAGGGTAACCTTTTTGGGTTTCCAAATAGATTCAGTCTCCATGACTTTGTCTCTAACAGAAAAGAGACGTCTGAAATTGGTTTCAGCTTGTCAAAACCTTCAGTCTCGATCTTTCCCTTCGGTAGCTTTGTGAATGGAAATTTTAGGTCTCATGACTGCTGCATCGGACGCAATCCCTTTTGCTCGTTTTCACATGAGACCTCTCCAGCTTTGTATGCTGAACCAATGGTGCAGGGATTATACAAAGATATCACAATTAATATCCTTAAATCCCAATGTTCAATCTTTTCTGACTTGGTGGTTGGATCACCATCATTTAGTTCAAGGGGCCTCTTTTGTTCGTCCAACCTGGACTGTGATCTCAACAGATGCGAGTCTTTCAGGTTAGGGAGCTGTATGGGGATCTCTGACAGCGCAGGGGGTTTGGGAATCTCAGGAGGCGAGATTACCAATCAACATTTTGGAACTCCGTGCGATTTTCAGAGCTCTTCAGTTCTGGCCTCTTCTGAAGAGAGAATCATTTATTTGTTTTCAGACAGACAATGTCACAACCGTGGCATATGTCAATCATCAAGGGGGGACTCACAGTCCTCAGGCTATGAAAGAAGTATCTCGGATACTTGTATGGGCAGAATCCAGCTCCTGTCTAATTTCTGCGGTTCACATCTTAGGTATAGTCAATTGGGAAGCGGATTATCTCAGTCGCCAGATGTTACATCCGGGCGAATGGTCTCTTCACCCAGAGGTATTTCTTCAGATTGTTCAAATCTGGGGGCTTCCAGAAATAGATCTGATGGCCTCTCATCTAAACAAGAAACTTCCCAGGTATCTGTCCAGATCCAGGGATCCTCAGGCGGAAGCGGTGGACACGTTGTCACTTCCTTGGAATTATCAACCTGCTTATATCTTTCCGCCTCTAGTTCTTCTTCCAAGAGGTTTTGGTATGCGGATCTCGTTAAGATGGCAAGTTGCCAACCTTGGACACATCTGTTAAGGCCAGACCTTCTGTCTCAAGGCATATTTTTCCATCAGGATTTAAAATCATTAAATTTGAAGGTATGGAGATTGAACGCTTAATACTTAGTCATAGAGGTTTCTCTGACTCAGTGATTAATACTATGTTACAGGCTCGTAAATCTGTGTCTAGAAAGATCTATTACCGAGTCTGGAAGACTTACATTTCTTGGTGTTCTTCACATAAATTCTCTTGGCATTCTTTTAGAATTCCTAGATTTTTACAATTTCTTCAAGATGGTTTGGATAAGGGTTTGTCTGCAAGTTCCTTGAAAGGACAAATCTCTGCTCTTTCGGTTCTTTTTTCACAGAAAGATTGCTAATCATCCTGATATTCATTGTTTTGTACAGGCTTTGGTTCGCATCAAGCCTGTCATTAAGTCAATCTCTCCTCCTTGGAGTCTTAATTTGGTTCTGAGGGCTTTACAGGCTCCTCCGTTTGAACCTATGCATTCTCTGGATATTAAATTACTTTCCTGGAAAATTTTGTTCCTTTTGGCCATCTCTTCTGCTAGAAGAGTTTCTGAGTTATCTGCTCTTTCTTGTGAATCTCCTTTTCTGATTTTTCATCAGGATAAGGCGGTGTTGTGGACTTCATTTAATTTTTTACCTAAAGTTGTGAAATCTAACAACATTAGTAGAGAAATTGTTGTCCCTTCATTGTGTCCTAATCCTAAGAATTCTCTGGAGAGATCTTTACATTTTTTGGATGTAGTAAGAGCTTTGAAATATTATGTTGAAGCTACTAAAGATTTCAGAAAGATTTCTAGTCTATTTGTTATCTTTTCTGGTTCTAGGAAAGGCCAGAAGGCTTCTGCCATTTCTTTGGTGTCTTGGTTAAAGTCTTTGATTCATCATGCTTATGTAGAGTCGGGTAAATCCCTGCCTCAAAGGATTACGGCTCATTCTACTAGGTCAGTTTCTACTTCCTGGGCTTTTAGGAATGAAGCTTCTGTTGATCAGATTTGCAAAGCAGCAACTTGGTCTTCTTTGCATACTTTTACTAAATTCTACCATTTTGATGTTTTCTCTTCTTCTGAAGCAGTTTTTGGTAGAAAAGTACTTCAGGCAGCTGTTTCAGTTTGATTCTTCTGCTGATAATTTCAGTTTTTTTCATTATAAGATTAAAACTTTTTGATTTGGGTTGTGCATTATTTTTTCAGCGGAATTGGCTGTCTTTATTTTATCCCTCCCTCTCTAGTGACCCTTGCGTGGAAGTTCCACATCTTGGCTATCTGCTATCCCATACGTCACTAGCTCATGGACTCTTGCTAATTACATGAAAGAAAACATAATTTATGTAAGAACTTACCTGATAAATCTTTCATATTAGCAAGAGTCCATGAGGCCCACCCTTTTTGTGGTGGTTATGATTTTTTTGTATAAAGCACAATTATTCCAATTCCTTATTTTTGATGCTTTCGCTCCTTTCTTATCACCCCACTTCTTGGCTATTTGTTAAACTGAATTGTGGGTGTGGTGAGGGGTGTATTTATAGGCATTTTAAGGTTTGGGAAACTTTGCCCCTCCTGGTAGGAATGTATATCCCATACGTCGCTAGCTCATGGACTCTTGCTAATATGAAAGAAATAAATTTATCAAGTAAGTTCTTACATAAATTATGTTTTTGTTTTACATGGAAAGTTTATTCTATAATGTATAATGATTTATCAACTACGGAAACTTGCTTTATTATTTGGTTCTGTTATTATTCACATTCCATATGTAGTTCTGTACATTTTTAATTTTAAAGATTCCAAAAATCTGTATGTAACAGAATAATAACCATCTTCTATTTTCTGTCTTTGTAGTTTTTGCATGCCTAGGATTTTTGTCTCCTGCCAACAGAGGAGCTCTAATGACCTGTGCTGTTGTTCTGTGGGTATTACTTGGAACGCCAGCAGGTTTTGTTGCTTCCAGATTTTACAAATGTAAGTAAACATTCAGTCTGTTTAATATATTTTCACTTGTTTTTGGTTTAAAATCTAGTCTTCTTGTTTATTATTCTCCATCTGATGGGACATGTCTGGATAATAGATTGCTTTGTTTTGACTGGGTACACATCTTGTATCTTGGGCACAACACTAAAGAGCTTCCCCAAAGCCAAACTCCCAGACCTCAACTTCATTTTCTTGCACTCCAAATTATAAAAATATTTGATTTGTCATCCTCCTGGAGGTCCCTCTTCCGATCTGGATCCTGGGAACCCCCTGCACTGCAGCAAGGGAAGGAGACTGCCATCTTCTTCCCTGTTGCTGATTGAGGGCAGAACTCCTGGGGAAGTCACCACGTGTTTGAATACATCACTATGGGGGAAAAAACATTCCTGCATCTGGGAATTAATCTGCACTTTTGTGCCCCCATTCACTTCCCTCATAAAACATAATCAAATAAACCTACGTTTAGAATGATGGGATCCCTATCCTTCCAATGAATATTATACCCTGTCATTAGTAGATGAACAGCATTAACTTGTCATTTGCCTACCTAATGCATTTTCTTTATTGAGGACAGAGGCCCCTATTCCCTATAGACGGCATACAACACAAAAAAATACCACTTATGTATAAGAGGGAATTACTCATTTCTAATGCTCCTTTGTAAAGTAGGTGATTTGCCTTAGAAATTGCAATCACCTTTCATTGCCTTTTTAGTGCTCTGGGCTTTAAAATGGTATCCCAAAATAAGCTCTAAATAGTGCAAGTTACTTCTGTTTTGTAAGAGAAGAGGCCATTCTTTCAGAGGAGGGGTTACATGCCAAGGTGATTATTATTATTAGGTATTTGTAGAGCGCCTACAGATTCCGCTGCGCAATAAACATAGGCGAAATACAAGGTAACATTTATAGGGATCAAATGGGTAGAGGGCCCTGCCGAGAGTTGCACTGTTGTAGTCGGCTCTTATGAAGGCTATCTACAAACAGCTGGGCTTATAGGCTTACATTCTAAGGGGTTCAAGGGGAAAGCAATGGAGTTAGGAAAGGTTAGTGTAGGTTGTATTCATCCCTGAATAGTAGTGTCTTTAGGGAGCGCTTGAAGCTGTTAAAACTAGGGTAGAGTCTTGTGGAGCGAGGCAGTGAGTTCCACAAGATGGGAGCCAGTCTGGAGAAGTCCTGTAAACAGGAATGTGAACAAGAGAGGAGGAGAGTAGGAGATCATGAGCAGAGCAAAGGAGACGGGAGGGGGAGTATCTGGAGACAAGGTCTGAAATGTAGGGGGGAGCAGTGCAGTTGAGGGCTTTGTATGTCAGAGTGAGGATTTTGTCTTTAATCTTGGAGGCAAGTGGAAGCAAGTTGAAGGGATTGGCAGAGAGGTGCAGCAGATGAAGAGCGACGTGTAAGGAAGATGAGCCTGTCAGATCCATTCATTATGGATTGTAAAGGAGCTAGGCGGTAGCTTGGTAGACAAGAGAGGACGGAGTTGCAATAGTCGAGGCGAGAAAGGATGAGAGAGTGGATTAAAATCTTAGAGTTGTTTCTTGTGTAAGGAAATGTCTAATTTTAGAGATGTTTTTAAGGTGGAAGCGGCAGGCTTTAGCCAAAGACTGAATGTTAGGAGTGAAAGAAAGGGCTGAGTCAAGTGTGAACTCAAGACATCGAGCATGCAGGGTAGGGGTATTGATGGAATTATCAACAGCTGATAACCATGGCAACAGTGATCTCAGAACCAAAGGCCTATGGAACAACATTGTGGAGATCCCCTATGTTGCTCCCACCATTCTTAAACAAACTTGGTACCCAGTATTTGAATAAGACCCTTCATTTGAAAAGCCCTTTCCGTTCAAGTAAGGGGTTTCATGTCCGTATAACTGTTGAGTGGAAAAAAAATTACCCAGCACCAACCGCTAGATTTATTTTGTGGTGTTGATGTATCAGTCTTAGATCCATGTTGACAAATATTAAACAATAAGGAATCATAATAAATGAGAGAACTGGGTTAGTGTAAAAATTATAATTGTAAAGTTTAGTGCAACTATTTTAGTGTGTTTTTGGAGTATGACATCTTAGACCTACTAATTTCCTGCATAAATTGCAAAATAGTGCAAAGTGACAGAAATATGAATTGTATATTCTGTGTTTAAATTATTGTTTATGAACAATATAGGTATACAATCCTGGAAAGGTGTATAGATACTAAAAATTAGACCATTAATAGATGTTTAAAATATGTAGGAAATATAGACTCCTATGTGGCTATTTACCATGTAGACTTTTTGTTGCTTATTATTATTTCTTTCATATTGTGGTGGTTTTCCATGTTAGGGTATTGCTTAAGGGAAAACAGTATTTCTTTCATGTAATTAGCAAGAGTCCATGAGCTAGTGACGTATGGGATATACATTCCTTCCAGGAGGGGCAAAGGTTCCCAAACCTCAAAATGCCTATAAATACACCCCCCACCACACCCACAAATCAGTTTTACAAACTTTGCCTCCTATGGAGGTGGTGAAGTAAGTTTGTGCTAGATTCTACGTTGATATGCGCTCCGCAACAGGTTGGAGCCCGGTTTTTCTCTCAGCGTGCAGTGAATGTCAGAGGGATGTGAGGAGAGTATTGCCTATTTGAATACAATGATCTCCTTCTACGGGGTCTATTTCATAGGTTCTCTGTTATCGGTCGTAGAGATTCATCTCTTACCTCCCTTTTCAGATCGACGATATACTCTTATATATATATACCATTACCTCTGCTGATTTTCGTTTCAGTACTGGTTTGGCTTTCTACAACATGTAGACGAGTGTCCTGGGGTAAGTAAGTCTTATTTTCTGTGACACTCTAAGCTATGGTTGGGCGCTTTTTTTATAAAGTTCTAAATATATGTATTCAAACATTTATTTGCCTTGACTCAGGATGTTCAACATTCCTTATTTTCAGACAGTCTGTTTCATATTTGGGATAATGCATTTGAATCAATCATTTTTTCTTACCTTAAAAAATTTGACTTTTTCCCTGTGGGCTGTTAGGCTCGCGGGGGCTGAAAATGCTTCATTTTATTGCGTCATTCTTGGCGCAGACTTTTTTGGCGCAAAAAATCTTTTCTGTTTCCGGCGTCATACGCGCCGCCGGAAGTTGCGTCATTTTTTGAAGTTCTTTTGCGCCAAAAATGTCGGCGTTCCGGATGTGGCGTCATTTTTGGCGCCAAAAGCATTTAGGCGCCAAATAATGTGGGCGTCTTTTTTGGCGCTAAAAAAATATGGGCGTCGCTTTTGTCTCCACATTATTTAAGTCTCATTTTTCATTGCTTCTGGTTGCTAGAAGCTTGTTCTTTGGCATTTTTTCCCATTCCTGAAACTGTCATTTAAGGAATTTGATCAATTTTTTTTTTTTTTTTTTTTTTTAAACAATTTTATTGAGGTTTAATACATACAATAATCATTAAGCAATAATTTGCATGACATGTAAACACCAGAAAAAGAGATCATATCAATGACTAAGGTTTAGAAATGTAAATAAGAAAATAATTATAACCTCATGTTTTCCGTTATAGTAGGTTCCCCTTGGGATATAATAGAATATACAAAGTATAACGTTTACCCTCAAAGGAATATAGAGGCCACTCTTGGACCCCCTAAAATATTAGTATAGCATAGTGGAGGGCACTGGGGAGGAGGGAAGATAATAAAATGGGCCACTCTTGGGCCCAAAATGTGATTTAGAATGGTAATTAACCAACACTGAAGTATGGCGAGCTACTAAAACAGGTACCAGTTGTTATCAAGCCAGAAATAAGGATAGAGCCTGATAATATGTTCTTGACTATTAGTAGATGAAAGAAAAGAGTATGTGGGGATATCAGCACAGGGCTATTAGGAATATGCAAATCTTATGTCTCGTAAAGGCTAGGTAAATATTGTTTTACTAGCAAAGCTTATAATTAAAACTACATTGTCCTGTATTGGAAGGTCTGGCCCCTAGTGCGGGAGCTCTACTGGGGGGAGCTCTGTAACATAAGAAAAATAGTTAAAAATTAATTTCCTCTCCCCCACAAGGGTACATTTGTGTCAAATATCCTAGCCGTGGCTGCTAAAATGTACTTTTATGAGCAATATTGGGCCACATTTCTAGGGTGAGTGGGTAAGCAGGCTAGTGTAAAAATAAAGTCATGTACATTGGAGTCAAACGTTAGTAATAGACACTCATAGGTATGTTATAAGATACTGGAGTTAGGTAATATGACTAAAAATTAACACAGCTCTGCTTGGAGTATCAAATAGCTGCATGCAAATTGTATATAGCCCAGCTAATAGTAAAAGTGCTAGCGGTAAGAATATAAACAACACATCTGGATAATATAAACATAAGCACCAGACAGGAAATTGAAAGTTTGCAGAAAATAATATATATATATATATATATATATACATAAACTTTAACTGGAGCCGTCTGACTCGTGTCCCTTATGAAGATAGCAAAAATTTAAGTATACATAGTCCAACTAGAAAAAATAAGAAGAAAAAGCAGCCCCCGAGGTATGACTAAAGGGACTGACAGAATGTGTATGTCTGGTCCGCCAGGGTCCCAATTCAGGGTCGGCAGAGCTATATTGGAATGGGCATCTGGTGAGAAAGGTGTTTGCAGGATCAGCACTGTTCGTTGGCCTGGGCAGAATCACCTGCTAGGGACCCCTTAGTAATGTATATGGCAAAGAGCTGCGGCGACACAAGAGTTAACCATTTGTCACTTGCCTCCATTTCAGCCGTGAAGTGTATGGCTTGCGTCTGCAAAGACAAAGCATTTCGGCGATCACCTCCCGGTGAGATCATAACCACAGCCTCTGTTGCAGGATACCCCTCACAAAAAGCAGGCCTCAGTTCAGGTATCTTCAGAGCACCCAATGTCGCCTTCCACTCACGCCGCTCCAGACACATCTCGCTGGCAACACTAGGGCAGTATGTACTGAGGGCTTTTGCTAGGCATGAGGATATAGCGGAATCTGCACTTGCCGCTTCAGTTACAGTAAGCTGCTGCTTGAAGACTCGCAGAGTTGTCCTGCTCGTGGCCGGGACGTCGTCCAGGCATTCATCCACCGCTGGAGGGCTTTTCTCAGGTATGCTTAAGTGCGGCGCTACCGCGGCCAGGGCAGAGGGTGTCAGATTCAATGCACTCAGAACAGGCTGTGGGAGAGGTGCAGCATTGTCCATTTTCCTCATAAAGTTGCCCATTGTGCTTTCTATGTCAGTCCAGCACGGCTGTTCAGGCATATTGCTGGTTTGATTTAGTATAGAGGCGGTAAAAGTAGTGTCGTCTGCCAGGAGTTCAATTTTCTCCTTACCGCTTCCTCTCTGAATGGAGTGTCCAGGGACGTAATCTATGCTGCAGCCCTGCAAAGGCAGTTTGGCTGTGATCTTGCGGTCCCATAAGATTAAGGCCAGGTCATGTTCCAATTCCTCAAAGTATTCGGCAATCGCTTGAGTTATAGAAGCTTCCCACCTATCAACCGCTTCCATATTAGTAGTGTCCTGTATTGCGATCGTAAAAAGTTGTAGCTTGTTACCAGTAAATAGGCGACTCACTATTTTCAAGTAGCTCTTGAAATGATCAGAGAATTGTAGTTGGTTCCTGTGTCAGGATGAAAGGTATTACAGTGTTCTGCGGAATCTCACTGTATCTTAACGACGGACGCACCAGATCCCTGCCGGGGGTTGAGTTATAGGCCGCAGCCCCTGTGTTATTCCAGTAGATTAAATGGAGCTCCAGAACTGCAAAATAATGGTATCCCTCGATAGGGTTCACTCTGCTGTACAAATTAAGGGAGTAAATGATACTTGATGGAGCATCAATATGGGTTTTGCAAGCAGATTGATGTGAAGAGTTGGAGCAGCAAACAATCTAGCGACCTGTCATGGCCGCCGCCCGGAACTTCCCCCAATTTGATCAATTTTGCTTTATATGTTGTTTTTTCTCTTACATATTGCAAGATGTCTCATGTTGCATCTGAGTCAGAAGATACTTCAGGAAAATCGCTGCCTGGTGCTGGAACTACCAAAGCTAAGTGTATCTGCTGTAAACTTTTGGTAGCTGTTCCTCCAGCTGTTGTTTGTATTAAATGTCATGACAAACTTGTTAATGCAGAAAATATTTCCTTTAGTAAAATACCATTACCTGTTGCAGTTCCATCAACATCTAATGTTCAGAGTGTTCCTGATAACATAAGAGATTTTGTTTCTGAATCTATTAAGAAGGCTATGTCTGTTATTCCTCCTTCTAGTAAACATAAAAAGTCTTTTAAAACTAATCTTTATCCAGATGAATTTTTAAATGAACATCATCATTCTGATTCTAATGATTCTTCTGGTTCAGAGGATTCTGTTTCAGAGGTTGATGCTGATAAATCTTCATATTTATTTAAAATGGAATTTATTCGTTCTTTACTTAAAGAAGTCCTAATTGCATTAGAAATTGAGGATTCTGGTCCTCTTGATACTAAATCTAAACGTTTAGACAAGGTCTTTAAATCTCCTGTAGTTATTCCAGAAGTTTTTCCTGTTCCTGGTGCTATTTCTGAAGTAATTTCCAGGGAATGGAATAATTTGGGTAATTCATTTACTCCTTCTAAACGTTTTAAGCAATTATATCCTGTGCCGTCTGACAGATTAGAGTTTTGGGACAAAATCCCTAAAGTTGATGGGGCTATCTCTACCCTTGCTAAACGTACTACTATTCCTACAGCAGATGGTACTTCCTTTAAGGATCCTTTAGATAGGAAAATTGAATCCTTTCTAAGAAAAGCTTATTTGTGTTCAGGTAATCTTCTTAGACCTGCTATATCTTTGGCGGATGTTGCTGCAGCTTCAACTTTTTGGTTGGAAACTTTAGCGCAACAAGTAACAGATCATGATTCTCATAACATTATTATTCTTCTTCAACATGCTAATAATTTTATCTGTGATGCCATTTTTGATATTATCAGAGTTGATGTCAGGTTTATGTCTCTAGCTATTTTAGCTAGAAGAGCTTTATGGCTTAAAACTTGGAATGCTGATATGTCTTCTAAATCAACTCTACTTTCCCTTTCTTTCCAGGGTAATAAATTATTTGGTTCTCAGTTGGATTCTATTATCTCAACTGTTACTGGTGGGAAAGG
Organism: Bombina bombina; assembly: GCF_027579735.1. Lineage (NCBI taxonomy): Eukaryota > Metazoa > Chordata > Amphibia > Anura > Bombinatoridae > Bombina > Bombina bombina. The sequence continues at coordinate 852,988,307 of NC_069501.1, read as the reverse complement.
AACTTTTTTACCACAGGATAAAAAATCTAAGGGTAAAAACAGGGCTAATAACCTTTTTCGTTTCAACAAAGAACAAAAGCCTGATCCTTCATCCTCAGGAGCAGTTTCAGTTTGGAAACCATCTCCAGTCTGGAATAAATCCAAGCCTTCTAGAAAAGCAAAGCCAGCTTCTAAGTCCACATGAAGGTGCGGCCCTCATTCCAGCTCAGCTGGTAGGGGGCAGATTACGTTTTTTCAAAGAAATTTGGATCAATTCTGTTCACAATCTTTGGATTCAGAACATTATTTCAGAAGGGTACAGAATTGGTTTCAAGATAAGACCTCCTGCAAAGAGATTTTTTCTTTCCCGTGTCCCAGTAATCCCAGCAAAAGCTCAAGCATTTCTGAAATGTGTTTCAGATCTAGAGTTGGCTGGAGTAATTATGCCAGTTCCAGTTCTGGAACAGGGGCTGGGGTTTTATTCGAATCTCTTCATTGTACCAAAGAAGGAGAATTCCTTCAGACCAGTTCTGGATCTAAAAATATTGAATCGTTATGTAAGGATACCAACATTCAAAATGGTAACTGTAAGGACTATCCTGCCTTTTGTTCAGCAAGGGCATTATATGTCTACAATAGATTTACAGGATGGATATCTGCATATTCCGATTCATCCAGCTCACTATCAGTTTCTGAGATTCTCTTTCCTAGACAAGCATTACCAGTTTGTGGCTCTGCCGTTTGGCCTAGCAACAGCTCCAAGAATTTTTACAAAGGTTCTCGGTGTCCTTCTATCTGTAATCAGAGAACAGGGTATTGTGGTATTTCCTTATTTGGACGATATCTTGGTACTTGCTCAGTCTTCACATTTAGCAGAATTTCATATGAATCGACTTTTGTTGTTTCTTCAAAATCATGGTTGGAGAATCAATTCACTAAAAAGTTCATTGATTCCTCAGACAAGGGTAACCTTTTTGGGTTTCCAGATAGATTCAGTGTCCATGACTCTGTCTTTGACAGACAAGAGACGTCTAAAATTGATTTCAACAAAGATATCTCAATTAATATCTTTAAAACCGATTGCACGACACTCTCTGACGTGGTGGACAGATCACCATCGTTTAGTTCAGGGGGCTTCTTTTGTTCTTCCGACCTGGACTGTAATTTCAACAAATGCAAGTCTTACAGGTTGGGGAGCTGTGTGGGGGTCTCTGACAGCACAAGGGGTTTGGGAATCTCAGGAGGTGAGATTACCGATCAATATTTTGGAACTCCGTGCAATTTTCAGAGCTCTTCAGTCTTGGCCTCTTCTGAAGAGAGAATCGTTCATTTGTTTTCAGACAGACAATGTCACAACTGTGGCATACATCAATCATCAAGGAGGGACTCACAGTCCTCTGGCTATGAAAGAAGTATCTCGAATTCTGGTTTGGGCGGAATCCAGCTCCTGTCTAATCTCTGCGGTTCATATTCCAGGAATAGACAATTGGGAAGCGGATTATCTCAGTCGCCAAACGTTGCATCCGGGCGAATGGTCTCTTCACCCAGAGGTATTTCTTCAGATTGTTCAAATGTGGGAACTTCCAGAAATAGATCTGATGGCTTCTCATCTAAACAAGAAACTTCCCAGGTATCTGTCCAGATCCCGGGATCCTTAGGCGGAGGCAGTGGATGCATTATCACTTCCTTGGAAGTATCATCCTGCCTATATCTTTCCGCCTCTAGTTCTTCTTCCAAGAGTAATCTCCAAGATTCTGAAGGAATGCTCGTTTGTTCTGCTGGTAGCTCCAGCATGGCCTCACAGGTTTTGGTATGCGGATCTTGTCCGGATGGCCTCTTGCCAACCGTGGACTCTTCCGTTAAGACCAGACCTTCTGTCGCAAGGTCCTTTTTTCCATCAGGATCTCAAATCCTTAAATTTAAAGGTATGGAGATTGAACGCTTGATTCTTGGTCAAAGAGGTTTCTCTGACTCTGTGATTAATACTATGTTACAGGCTCGTAAATCTGTATCTCGAGAGATATATTATAGAGTCTGGAAGACTTATATTTCTTGGTGTCTTTCTCATCATTTTTCCTGGCATTCTTTTAGAATTCCGAGAATTTTACAGTTTCTTCAGGATGGTTTAGATAAAGGTTTGTCCGCAAGTTCCTTGAAAGGTCAAATCTCTGCTCTTTCTGTTCTTTTTCACAGAAAGATTGCTAATCTTCCTGATATTCATTGTTTTGTACAAGCCTTGGTTCGTATAAAACCTGTCATTAAGTCAATTTCTCCTCCTTGGAGTTTGAATTTGGTTCTGGGGGCTCTTCAAGCTCCTCCGTTTGAACCTATGCATTCATTGGACATTAAATTACTTTCTTGGAAAGTTTTGTTCCTTTTGGCCATCTCTTCTGCCAGAAGAGTCTCTGAATTGTCTGCTCTTTCTTGTGAGTCTCCTTTTCTGATTTTTCATCAGGATAAGGCAGTGTTGCGAACTTCTTTTGAATTTTTACCTAAGGTTGTGAATTCCAACAACATTAGTAGAGAAATTGTAGTTCCTTCATTATGCCCTAATCCTAAGAATTCTAAGGAGAAATCATTGCATTCTTTGGATGTTGTTAGAGCTTTGAAATATTATGTTGAAGCTACTAAGACTTTCCGAAAGACTTCTAGTCTATTTATCATCTTTTCCGGTTCTAGAAAAGGCCAGAAAGCTTCTGCCATTTCTTTGGCATCTTGGTTGAAATCTTTAATTCATCATGCCTATGTTGAGTCGGGTAAAACTCCGCCTCAGAGGATTACAGCTCATTCTACTATGTCAGTTTCTACTTCCTGGGCGTTTAGGAATGAAGCTTCGGTTGATCAGATTTGCAAAGCAGCAACTTGGTCTTCTTTGCATACTTTTACTAAATTCTACCATTTTGATGTGTTCTTCTTCTGAAGCAGTTTTTGGTAGAAAAGTACTTCAGGCAGCTGTTTCAGTTTGAATCTTCTGCTTATGTTTTCATTTAAACTTTATTTTGGGTGTGGATTATTTTCAGCAGGAATTGGCTGTCTTTATTTTATCCCTCCCTCTCTAGTGACTCTTGCGTGGAAAGATCCACATCTTGGGTAGTCATTATCCCATATGTCACTAGCTCATGGACTCTTGCTAATTACATGAAAGAAAACATAATTTATGTAAGAACTTACCTGATAAATTCATTTCTTTCATATTAGCAAGAGTCCATGAGGCCCACACTTTTTTGTGGTGGTTATGATTTTTTTGTATAAAGCACAATTATTCCAATTCCTTATTTTTTATGCTTTCGCACTTTTTTCTTATCACCCCACTTCTTGGCTATTCGTTAAACTGATTTGTGGGTGTGGTGAGGGGTGTATTTATAGGCATTTTGAGGTTTGGGAAACTTTGCCCCTCCTGGTAGGAATGTATATCCCATACGTCACTAGCTCATGGACTCTTGCTAATATGAAAGAAATGAATTTATCAGGTAAGTTCTTACATAAATTATGTTTTGTGTGGGTACCTCACATTAAACAACAGTTTAATATTGTAATTTTAATTTAAAAAAAAAATATTTAACATTTGACACCTTTATGTAGATTTGTCTCTGTGTCCTTATTTACTTCAATAGTTTACTTTAGTTTTATATTGCAACCCCTTGCATGCATTGCGCCGATCACGGCTGCAGCGGCATTCTGGATTGAGTCTCTGGAAGAGAACATTGGTTCAGCTACTCTGGACGACATTACGGACAGGCTTAGAGTCCTTAAACTAGCTAATTCATTCATTTCGGAGGCCGTAGTACATCTTACTAAACTTACGGCGAAGAATTCAGGATTCGCCATTCAGGCACGCAGGGCGCTGTGGCTAAAATCCTGGTCAGCTGATGTTACTTCTAAGTCTAAATTGCTTAATATACCTTTCAAAGGGCAGACCTTATTCGGGCCCGGGTTGAAAGAGATTATCGCTGACATTACAGGAGGTAAAGGCCATGCCCTGCCTCAGGACAAAGCCAAAGCCAAGACTAGACAGTCTAATTTTCGTTCCTTTCGTAATTTCAAAGCAGGAGCAGCATCAACTTCCTCTGCACCAAAACAGGAAGGAGCTGTTGCTCGCTACAGACAAGGCTGGAAACCTAACCAGTCCTGGAACAAGGGCAAGCAGACTAGGAAACCTGCTGCTGCCCCTAAAACAGCATGAATTGAGGGCCCCCGATCCGGGATCGGATCTAGTGGGGGGCAGACTTTCTCTCTTCGCCCAGGCTTGGGCAAGAGATGTTCAGGATCCCTGGGCGCTAGAGATAATATCTCAGGGATACCTTCTGGACTTCAAATACTCTCCTCCAAGAGAGAGATTTCATCTGTCAAGATTGTCAACAATCCAGACAAAGAAAGAGGCGTTCCTACGCTGCGTACAAGAGCTCTTGTTAATGGGAGTAATCCATCCAGTTCCACGATCGGAACAGGGACAGGGGTTTTACTCAAATCTGTTTGTGGTTCCCAAAAAAGAGGGAACTTTCAGACCAATCCTGGACTTAAAGATCCTAAACAAATTCCTAAGAGTTCCATCGTTCAAGATGGAGACTATTCGGACAATTTTACCTATGATCCAAGAGGGTCAATACATGACCACTGTAGATTTAAAAGATGCTTACCTTCACATACCGATTCACAAAGATCATTATCGGTACCTAAGGTTTGCCTTCCTAGACAGGCATTACCAGTTTGTGGCTCTTCCATTCGGATTGGCTACAGCTCCAAGAATCTTCACAAAGGTTCTGGGTACTCTTCTGGCGGTACTAAGACCGCAGGGAATCTCGGTAGCTCCATACCTAGACGACATTCTGATACAAGCTTCAAGCTTTCAAACTGCCAAGTCTCATACAGAGTTAGTGCTGGCATTTCTAAGGTCACATGGATGGAAGGTGAACGAAAAGAAAAGTTCACTCGTTCCACTCACAAGAGTTCCCTTCCTGGGGACTCTTATAGATTCTGTAGAAATGAAGATTTACCTGACAGAGGACAGGCTAACAAGACTTCAAAGTGCTTGCCGCACCCTTCATTCCATTCAACACCCGTCAGTGGCTCAATGCATGGAGGTAATCGGCTTAATGGTAGCGGCAATGGACATAGTACCCTTTGCACGCTTACACCTCAGACCACTGCAACTGTGCATGCTAAGTCAGTGGAATGGGGATTACTCAGACTTATCCCCTTCTCTGAATCTGGATCAAGAGACCAGAAATTCTCTTCTATGGTGGCTTTCTCGGCCACATCTGTCCAGGGGGATGCCATTCAGCAGACCAGACTGGACAATTGTAACAACAGACGCCAGCCTTCTAGGTTGGGGTGCCGTCTGGAATTCTCTGAAGGCTCAGGGACAATGGAGTCAGGAGGAGAGTCTCCTGCCAATAAACATTCTGGAATTGAGAGCAGTTCTCAATGCCCTCCTGGCTTGGCCCCAGTTGACAACTCGGGGGTTCATCAGGTTTCAGTCGGACAACATCACGACTGTAGCTTACATCAACCATCAGGGAGGGACAAGAAGCTCCCTAGCTATGATGGAAGTATCAAAGATAATTTGCTGGGCAGAGTCTCACTCTTGCCACCTGTCAGCAATCCACATCCCGGGAGTGGAGAACTGGGAGGCGGATTTCTTAAGTCGTCAGACTTTTCATCCGGGGGAGTGGGAACTTCATCCGGAGGTCTTTGCCCAAATACTTCGACGTTGGGGCAAACCAGAGATAGATCTCATGGCGTCTCGACAGAACGCCAAGCTTCCTCGTTACGGGTCCAGATCCAGGGATACAGGAGCAGTCCTGATAGATGCTCTGACAGCACCTTGGGACTTCAGGATGGCTTACGTGTTTCCACCCTTCCCGTTGCTTCCTCGATTGATTGCCAGAATCAAACAAGAGAGAGCATCAGTGATTCTAATAGCACCTGCGTGGCCACGCAGGACTTGGTATGCAGACCTGGTGGACATGTCATCCTGTCCACCTTGGTCTCTACCTCTGAAACAGGACCTTCTGATACAGGGTCCCTTCAAACATCAAAATCTAACTTCTCTGAAGCTGACTGCTTGGAAATTGAACGCTTGATTTTATCAAGACGTGGATTTTCTGAGTCAGTTATTGATACCTTAATACAGGCTAGGAAACCTGTTACCAGAAAGATTTACCATAAGATATGGCGTAAATACCTATATTGGTGTGAATCCAAAGGTTACTCTTGGAGTAAGGTTAGGATTCCTAGGATATTGTCTTTTCTACAAGAAGGTTTAGAAAAGGGTTTATCTGCTAGTTCATTAAAGGGACAGATCTCAGCTCTGTCCATTCTGTTACACAAACGTCTGTCAGAAGTTCCTGACGTCCAGGCTTTTTGTCAGGCTTTGGCCAGAATTAAGCCTGTGTTTAAAACTGTTGCTCCACCATGGAGTTTAAACCTTGTTCTTAATGTTTTACAGGGCGTTCCGTTTGAACCCCTTCATTCCATTGATATAAAGTTGTTATCTTGGAAAGTTCTATTTTTAATGGCTATTTCCTCGGCTCGAAGAGTCTCTGAATTATCAGCCTTGCATTGTGATTCTCCTTATTTGATTTTTCATTCGGATAAGGTAGTCCTGCGTACTAAACCTGGGTTCTTACCTAAGGTAGTTACTAACAGGAATATCAATCAAGAGATTGTTGTTCCTTCTTTATGCCCAAATCCTTCTTCAAAGAAGGAACGTCTACTGCACAACCTGGATGTAGTCCGTGCTCTAAAATTTTACTTACAGGCAACTAAGGAATTTCGACAAACGTCTTCTCTGTTTGTCATTTACTCTGGGCAGAGGAGAGGTCAAAAAGCTTCCGCTACCTCTCTTTCTTTTTGGCTTCGTAGCATAATTCGTTTAGCTTATGAGACTGCTGGACAGCAGCCTCCTGAAAGAATTACAGCTCATTCTACTAGAGCTGTGGCTTCCACTTGGGCCTTCAAGAATGAGGCCTCTGTTGAACAGATTTGCAAGGCTGCAACTTGGTCTTCGCTTCATACTTTTTCCAAATTTTACAAATTTGACACTTTTGCTTCATCGGAGGCTATTTTTGGGAGAAAGGTTCTTCAGGCAGTGGTTCCTTCTGTATAAAGAGCCTGCCTATCCCTCCCGTCATCCGTGTACTTTTGCTTTGGTATTGGTATCCCAGAAGTAATGATGACCCGTGGACTGATCACACTTAACAGAAGAAAACATAATTTATGCTTACCTGATAAATTCCTTTCTTCTGTAGTGTGATCAGTCCACGGCCCGCCCTGTTTTTAAGGCAGGTAAATATTTTTTAATTTATACTCCAGTCACCACTTCACCCTTGGCTTTTCCTTTCTCGTTGGTCCTTGGTCGAATGACTGGGAGTGACGTAGAGGGGAGGAGCTATATGCAGCTCTGCTGGGTGAATCCTCTTGCACTTCCTGTTGGGGAGGAGTAATATCCCAGAAGTAATGATGACCCGTGGACTGATCACACTACAGAAGAAAGGAATTTATCAGGTAAGCATAAATTATGTTTTTTTTAGCAAAAATTACATTACAAGTATAATTTGCCATGTCTCAGTATATACAGAAATAAGAAAAAAAATTGCACTGTAATGAAAACATATACATTTAGTTACAAATGGACTGGATGGGAAAAACATGCAAATATAACTGAAACTTCCTTTGATATGATATATAAGTATATGAACCTCCCATTTTATCGATAGGCCACTCTTGGACCTATGTTTAATATTTAACATCAATGGTAGTAGGTTAGACTGATATATAGTCGTTTTTTTAGTAAGAATTGCATTACAAATAAAGTTTGCCAAGTCTCAAAATATGGCAATATAGGCACAATTTTCATACAACAATTAGAACATATTCATACAATGACAAATAGACCAAGTAATAAGGCAGGTATAACTAAAACCTCCTTTTTATATTTATAAGAACCTCCCATAATATCATTAAACCACTCTTGGACCTATAGATTGATATATAGCCACTCTTGGTCATGGTACAGAACAGTATCATATGGTATAAGTGTATTCTGTAGCATTGTATATTAGAGTTTTATAGATTTTGTCTAGATGATAGGCACTAAACTGATAACACATGGATGTGTATGCTTAAGAACCTCTTGTGGTAACCCCAGCTCGACATTTATAGTGCTGGCTACTTTTACTTATATTCTCGACTATCCTATTGCACATTAAGTATAATAGAGGAGGAACCCTCAATAAGGGAGCATGACCCTAATGTACTATTTAGGGGTAAATAATGGGATCCCCCTAGTAAGGATTTGGATAGCAGGTAACCTGGAAGTTTCCTTCTCGGGGTAATATATCTTTTAGTGCAGCAGGTGCACATAGTCCGCTAATGACCCTCTGATATTGTAAGATTATGTACAGTTAAACTTTTTCTCAAACTAGTGTGGCTCTATCATCTCAAAAAGGGGAGAGATTATGAGTCTTCCTCTAAGTAGGATCTTAGATGTTATGCACTGAAAAGAGCTACAAGTCTCCAATATTGATGAGACTAGTGGTTCAATTACATTTTATAGAGGTTAGATCCAGAGTGGAAACTAGTGTAGCCACCTCATTTTAAAGCTGACTCCATAAGCGGCTAATGTGTATGCACAGAGAATAGAAGCTTAATAAAGTTTAAAAAAGGAGCAGGCATCTGGTTAAGTAAGATCTACTAATAGACAAAACATGTGAAAACAATATTATTCCAATAGAGAGTCTGCAAACTGATAATTGTCATGTAAGTGGGGCTTATACAAGCTACAGTGGATATAAAAAGTCTACACACCCCTGTTAAAATGGCAGGTTTCTGTGATGTAAAAAAAATTAGACAAAGATAAATCATTTCAGAACTTTTTCCACCTTTAATGTGATCTATAAACTATGCAACTCAATTGAAAACCAAACTGAAATCTTTTAGGTGAAGGGAAGTAAAAATAAAAAAATAAAATATGGTTGCATAAACTAATAGTTTGTTGAAGCAACTTTTGATTTTATTACAGCACTCAGTCTTTTTGGGTATGAGTCTATCAACTTGGCAAGATTTGCCCACTCTTCTTTGCAAAAACACTCCAAATATGTCAGATTTCAAGGGCATCACCTGTGCACAGCCCTCTTCAGATCACCCCACAGATTTTGAATTGGATTCAGGTCTGGGCTCTGGCTGGGCCATTCCAAAACTTTAATCTTCTTCTGGTGAAGCCATTCCTTTGTTGATTTGGATGTATGCTTTGGGTCGTTGTCATGCTGAAAGATGAAGTCCCTCTTCATGTTCAGCTTTCTAGCAGAAGCCTGAAGGTTTTGTGCCAATATTGACTGGTATTTGGAACTGGCACCAGTTCCGGCTGAAGAAAAACAACCCCAAAGCATGATGCTGCCACCACCATGCTTCACTGTGGGTATGGTGTTCTTTTGGTGATATGCAGTGTTGTTTTTGCGCCAAACATATCTTTTGGAATTATTGCCAAAAAGTTCAACCTTGGTTTCATCAGACCGTAACACCTTTTCTCACATGCTTTTGGGAGACTTCAGATGTGTTTTGCTAAATTTAGCTGGGCTTGGATGTTTTTCTTTGTAAGAAAAGGCTTCCGTCTTGCCGTCTACCCCAAAGCCCAAACATATGAAGAATACGGGAGATTGTTGTCACATGTACCACGCAGCCAGTACTTGCCAGATATTCCTGCAGCTCCTTTAATGCTATAGGCCTCTTGGTAGCCTCCCAGACCAGTTTTCTTCTCGTCTTTTCATCAAATTTGGAGGGACATCCAGTTATTGGTAATGTCCTTGTTGTGCCATATGTTCTCTACTTGATGATGACTGTCTTCACTGTGTTCCATGGTATAGCTAATGCCTTGGAAATTCTTTTGTACCCTTCTCCTGACTGATACATTTTAACAATGAGATCCCTCTGATGCTTTGAAAGCTCTCTGAGGACCATGGCTTTTGTGTAGGATGCGACTAAGTAAATGTCAGGAAAGACCTACTAGAACAGCTGAACTTTATTCAGGGTTAATCAGAGGCACTTTAAATTATGGCAGGTGTGTGATGACTTATTTAACATGGTTTTGAATGTGATTGCTTAATTCTGAACACAGCTACATCCCCAGTTATAAGAGGGTGTGTACACTTATGCAACCACATTATTTTAGTGTTTTTCTCTTGTTAAGTGTGTTCAGTCCACGGGTCATCCTTTACTTATGGGATATATTCTCCTTCCCAACAGGAAGTTGCAAGAGGATCACCCAAGCAGAGCTGCTATATAGCTCCTCCCCTCACATCTGTCCACCTTAAAGATTACAGTTTGTTTTTCAATTGAGTTGTGTAGTTTATAGGTCACATTATGTAAGGGTGCCAGGAATCAGACTGAGACGAGAAGTGCAAAAATAATCACACCTTTATTAATAGCGAAAAATAATAAAAAGTCCACAAGTCAAATAACAAGCCAGGAGTCAAAACCAGAGCTGGTAGTCAGACGAGCCGAGTCAGGAGCCAAAGCGAATAGTCAGACGAGCCGGAATCAGGAACAAGGAAAACAGCAGAGTCAGGAACAAGCCAGGGGTCAGGAACCAGGAAGGACGTCAGGCAGCCAGGTAATACACAGGAACTCTCACAAACAGGTCTGAGACAACGCAAAGGCAAAGCATACTGAACAGAGGCCCTTTAAATAATAAGTGATGACATCACAATTCTGAGACTGCATTCTGTTTCACATGGATGATGCACACCAGTCTGGCCATAAAAGGAAGTGCAGGAAATGAGCAGCATCCCCCACAGTGCACCATAGTCAGCAAGAGAGGTGAGTAAAATGGCTGCCAGCAGCACATGGCAAACAAAACAGGGAAAAAACCCTGACACATTAAAGGTGGAAAAAGTTCTGAAATGATTTATCTTTTTCTAATTTTTTTACATCACAGAAACCTGACATTTTAACAGGGGTGTGTAGACTTTTTATATCCACTGTATGTAGGACTATATATTCCCATATATACACTCACCGGCCACTTTATTAGATATACCTGTTCAATTGCTTGGTGACACATATTGCTAATCAGCCAATCACATGGCAACAACTTAATGCATTTAGGCATCTAGACGTGGTGAAGGCGACTTGCTGAAGTTCAAACTGAGCATCAGAATTGGTAAGAAATGGGATTTAAGTGGCATGGTTGTTGGTGCCAGACAGGCTGGTCTGAGTATTTCAAAAACTGCTGATCTACTAGGATTTTCACGCACAACCATCTCTAGGCTTTACAGAGAATGGTCCGAAAAAGAGAAAATATCCAGTGAGTTGCAGTTGTGTGGATGAAAATGCCTTGTTGATGTCAGAGGAGAATGGACAGACTGGTTCGAGATGATAGAAAGGCAACAGTAACTAAAATAAACTTGTTACAACCATGGTATGCAGAATACCATCTCTGAACGAACAACACATCAAACCTTGAAGCAGATGGGCTACAGCTGCAGATAACCACACCAGGTGCCACTCCTGTCAGATAAGAACAGGAAACTGAAGCTACAATTCGCACAGGCTCACCCAAATTGGACAATAGAAGATTTGAAAAACGTTGCCTGGTCTGATGAGTCTTGATTTCAGCTGCGACATTCAGATGGTAGGGTTAAAATTTGGCATAAACATGAAATTCGAGTGGCCATGAGCGTCAAGCTGAAACAGCAAAGAAGATGGCCGGGACCTTGGAGGGAAGGACGCCAATGGATGTGAGAACCTAGCTACAAGTCTACCTGAATTAAGGAACAGAGATAATTGTGAGGTCTCAGTATCGCACTTAGCAGAACTTCTGAGCTCACAGGAGAGGATTCGAGAGCGCCGGTCATCTCCGGATTGAAAAACCGGTCCATCTTTTGTCCCGGCCGGTCGGCTGCATCCACGTGGACTAGAAGTGCTATCGCCTCTGTTGCGCTCTCATGCTTAGGCAGATTGGTTGCAGAATTGAGGGTCTTTAGAATCCAGATGTTCGTCGACTTCTTGCAACTTCATGTGCGATGCCTCTGTAGGTAACAAGTGGCTTTAAGTAGGCTCTGTCATATAGGAGAAGTGCTGTGAAGTACTGCATAGCTTATCTCGCTCTGCTAAAGCCGTCATGTTAGGTTCCATGCTCTCGCACTCAGTAGATCGGGCCCCCACTAGGGTTATTAGATGGGCAAAATTGTTGTCCATTTGTTGAGCTAGGGTGGACAAGAGGTCTTGAATCGTCTTATGGTGCATCCCATCCATATTTAGGTACTATCTAGAGTTAGCAGTTTAGTAGACCTGCTTTACCCAGTGTACCGGGGGGAGGGGGGCTAGGGTTGATGGTACTGGGCCCCGCCTTACCTAGCAAACTGTCCGGATTAGTGCTCCTAGGGATGTGATTACTTACAGATACCACAACATGAAACACTGCCGCATCAATATTGATTGATGCGGCAGTGTTTCATGTTGTGGTATCTGTAAGTTAAAATTTTGTTTTCTTAACAATTTCGTAGATAATCAGCGGATTTTCATTGAATTGCAGGAGCCTCTAATTTTGCGACTTGTTATGGCCGATTAAGAAAGGTTATCAAAGCAGAGTGGAATATTGCAGAAAGAGACTTATTCTGCTCCTACAGTTGATGGTGCTTTGATACTTTTAGAAAACACGAATTGGCTTTTTAAGCTGTTTAGGGACTGGTTATTTAAGCTGTGATATTAACCAATAAGATGTAATTGTACAAATACATAGTTTACATGATCAGTATAATCTATATATGGAATGAATTTGTTATTCATTAAAGAGATGTTTAAACACTTGTGAGTCTCTTATACAATTAATTTTTTACCTTTTTAAAGTGAAGGTAAAGTTAAGCACTTTACTTACACTTTATAGCAAGCCTATCTGTATCACAGCTTAGTCGCTATTTTTTTTTTTTTATCCCCAACATTGGTGATAGTAAGAGATATCAATGTTTTAAAAAAATCTCTTACCATCCCTCGCTCCTCCCATCTCCCACTTCCTGGTCCGATATTGCTTTAGACTAGAGAGCGGTCCCACCCACTCCCTACGTCACAAATAAAATCTCGCTCCCGGGAGTTCACTTTTGTGCATGCGCGAAAATCGGATCGTCGCCTGGCAACAGATTTATAAAAAAATACATATCACATTGGTACTTACTACGCAATTGCTGTATTCAATATGCATCTGCTACGGACAAGCACATTGTTCTATATTACGCTTTAAGGGATTTCCCTATTCAGAGTAACACGCATGCATTAAACGGGAGCACGCATGGTGTTGAAGGTGCTGAAAAATAAAATTGTGCATGCGCTATTGACTCTGGGCGGATGAATGGAAGTCACGGCCGCCTAATGGCCTAATTTTCAACTGGATGACTACAAAAGGTGACCGGAGTGTAAAATAAAAAACAAAAAACGGGTTGAATAAATTACGGAGAAAAAAAGACTTTTAAAAGCTTATAACTTATTTTTAGAGAATGAAATTTTAAAATGAATTAAAGTTATATTGATTTTCAGAGATGAGTATAATATGTGATTGATAACGTAACGTTACCATCACTTTAAGGTAGTTGTTGTTTTTTTTTGTATAGGTAAGATATTTTTCGTATTAATGGTTATTCCAAGTGTGGTATGCTTCACTCTGTTCAATCTTTTAAAAGGATAACTGCGTTATTAATTTTAATGAAATGCACTGGCTATTGTTTGCCTTGACAGTTAGTGCACATCTGTGAC